>NC_057695.1:2251124-2380360 GCF_014466175.1 Vespula pensylvanica
TCATATTTAAACGAAATTAAATTCAACGAGAGAAAGATCTTCGTAAACAATAGGTGAACCATGATATATTATCCTTATATTTATAGTATAAGAGAAAACGATATCGCGCTGAATAGATACTTGAAAGCGATCGTATAAAGTGGATAAGTACTTACTTGAAACGGTAGTCTCATGCTAGTTGGCAGATCTTTCGAGTTATACCTACTCGTACGATTTTACGAAACGCGTGCATGCTTTCCCTTTTTCTTATTTTTCTTCTTCTTCTTCTTCTCCTTTTCAGATATCGAAGCAGAAAGTAGTAGTAGCTCGATGCTCTTGTAGAACGTGTCTTTTGTATTCGTCTTTCTACGAATATCTGCGACTCTCTCTCTCTCTCTCTTTCTTTCTCAACGTCAGATAGCACAAAGGCTACTACTACTACTATTACTAGTACTTACTCGTCGATCTTTCCAAGCTTTTCCCTTACTGCCTCTACAGGTGTAAACCCATAAGCCCGGATCACCGATCTTTTGGGATTCTTCTTAAGATTTACGATAGGCTACACAAGCGAATGATCGCGTTCCCACGTGTGTGTGTTCTACCTTTTAAAAGATATTTAACTATTCTAAGTAAGTTTACAATTTATCTTTACGAAAAGTTTCTTTTTGTAAATCGTTATAATAAAGTAATAGGAAGTATTCGTAAATATTCGATAGATATATCCACTAATTGCGATTGCTTGTTAATAAACGATGTAAAACAATTTCATTCCCGCCAATTTTTTTGTTGTGATATATATTTCATCCCCCTCTTTCTCTCTCTCTCTCTCTCTCTCTCTCTTAACATCTTCGACCGCAGAGGATCTCCCGCACGGGCATGCAAATTTATACGGTAAATAGTAATCCCATTCCATCGTTCGGAATAAATCTACCATAGCAGGAGCGACACATCGAGAACGTAAACCCTCACTACTCACCCATATATGGACGTGCTTGAAATATCGTTGCCGGAGGACGTGCCGCATCATCCTTTGTGACTGTCTTCGTCTTTCCTTTCGTCTTACCGTCTACCCCCTTTCCCATCCGCCCACCTGCCCATCTCCTACCCTCCTGTTCCTGGTTTTTCCATCTATCCACTTTTTCTTTCCTCATCTACTTTTCTATAAATAATTTCCGCTCTGTCGATGAAGATTAACTTTTTCAACGATCGTATAAAATCGTCCTACGAATGAGAAATTAACAATGAATAATCAATGATTGAAATTTGTCACGATTGTTACGATTGAATAGATCGCTCAATTCAGAAATCGAAGCGAATGGGATGATTTTCGTAAAAAAAAAAAAAAAAAAAAAAAAAAAAAAAAAAGAAAAGATTCAATCGCGAATTCGTATCGTATCATATCGTATCCCATTGTATTAACTGTTGATTCTGTTCTACGAAAATTTTTGTCGTTTATCACATAGAAGAGATTCGTACGTAGGCATCACGTAACGCGATGAGTGAGTGAATTGATGAAGTCGTCGGTCCTGTGACTCTCTCGAACGCGCTTGTCAAACTCAACCTCCTACTAGAAATCGCGTGAAATAGAATTTTTATTTCGCAAAAACAAAAAAGAGGGAAAAAAAAGAAAAAACTATTTCGCAGGTCGATGCTTCTGCTGTACGAGCCGAAAGAACCGTCTACCCTACTTCTCTCCTCCTCTTCTCGTTGCCATCGCCGCATCAACTACTCCTCTCCCTCCCATCGGCAACCTCCATCCATATATGATTCCGTTCGAGTTCAATTTATGGTTTTCGCACGTTACCGTTTCCATCTACCTTCGAGCATAATCCCGAAGCTTGCAACGTTATCGATGTTTCAACGGTTCGACTCGAACCTTCGATTTTGCTCCTTGATATATCCAAGCCAATGCTCGTTTTCGACTTTTCTCAGCGAATGCCCTGTCAAACTTATTCTTGTTTCCTGAATCGTTTATATAAGTGAAAATCATTCTTCATTGGTAACGCCGTAAAACGTAACATTTTCCTTTTGCTTATTCAAAGAAACAATTCGACGCTCACTTTGAAAATGATTTGTGCGATTTTTAGTGATTCGTCTTTTCTTTCTTCTTCTTCTCTTTTTTTTTTTTCTTGTTCTCTTTCTCTTTTTTCTAGATAGTCGAATGAATACACATACATATACTCGGATAAATTTTTGTCGAATATGAATGAAAATATTTATCATTGGTAGATCATGTTTGGAAATAATTATGTTAACGATACGAAATGAAGACTGTGAGATAATTTTATATATATATATATATATATATATATATATATATATATATTAAGGTACTTACCAAAACTTCGCCTATATGAAAAGAGAAGGTATTTGATCAAATTTTTTTGTTCTGTTTTTTTCTTTGTTATTTTCTTTCCATCCTTTATAATTAACGTTATTTGACTAAGAGATTTGGCATTTTAAATCGTATAAGTGTATGCACTAGGAAGAGAAACACAAGGAGAGACAGAGAGAGAAAGAAAAATAGAGAGGCAGAGAGGGAAAGAGAAAGAAAGGGAAAGAGAAAGAGAATGTATATGTTTGTGCGTGTGTGAGAGAAAGAAAATGAGAGAGCGAGAAAGCTTTGGAAAAATTTTACGCGGAAAAGCAAAGCTTTCTTGAACAGAAATAAGCTGGCACACGTTTCGTCGGGGTTTTGTTCTGCCGACTTTCGCACATCACTGCGATGTAAACTCATTTTTCTTTTATTTTTTTTTCTTTCTTTCTTTCTCTCTCTCTCTCTCTCTCTCTCTCTCTCTCTCTTTCTTCTCCTCCATCTTTCTTCTTTTTTTCTTTGGTACTTTTTTAAACGTTTGATTTCGTAGAACAAATTAAACATTTGTCTCGCATACCTGCATTGTGAAATTATCGTTGCGTCCTAGTTGCTAATTACAACGGTGGATGCATTGACATTACAAATACATCTCGTTAAAATGTTCGTTTTGTTTTCTTAAAGAGTTATTTAAACATATTTTATACGCGTGTACATGAGATTAGATGGTAATAAATAAAAAAGAAAGTCAAGATACATGTTATATTTTATCGTAGAAAATAAAACATTCTTCCGGTTAGTTGAAAATTCGAATTAGTTGTATCTATAAAAAGATTACATATGTAGCAATTTTTAAGATTATGTATGTATGTATGTGGATTCTCATCGTGAGAAGGTAGGAAGGTGTCACAATTCAATGTAACTTGGAAAAATGTCTCTCGGCTTTGACAAAGGACTTTGTTTCTAATGTACGTCAGAGAAATTCAATCATGAAAACTCGGAATATGTACGTACGTGAGAGAGAATATAGGGAGTATGTATTATATGTATGTATAAGGTGTGTTCGTTCATGAACGACAGAAAGGTCTGCTTCGTGGGCAAAGGAAAATTAAGCGATGAGAGATATAGAGAGAGAAAGGTATAGAGAAATAGAGTTGAAAAGAGAGAGAGAGAGAGAGAGACAAATAGACGAGCCATCGGAGTTCGGCATCCTATGACCTCTGACCTCAACGTTGGATTCTCTAAACGTAGTAATCGCGAATGACGTACTTCTACGTCGAGGGCTGGGAAGTAAACCGATTACCACCGAGGATGCACCGTTCTACGAATCGAATAAACTCATTCACGCAAGCGTAGGAGAGAATAGCGACCAGGAATCGGCCCACATTCTATTGCTGTTGATATATATATATATATGTGTGTGTGTGTGTGTGTGTACACACAATGTGAACTTTTCTTTCTTTAATTATTTCTCTCTCTCTCCTCTCTCTGTCTCTCTTCCATTCTCTTTTACTTTTTTTATACTCCAATTATTGTAGGAATCGTGTTATAGAATATCTATAACGAATGCAATAGCATACTTTAAATAATGCATGTGAACAAGTATAAGTTTGAAAGGAGTGAATCATTAAAACAAGAACATGAAGAATTTATGAAATTTTTTTGTTATGTATATCGATCGATAAGTAAGTTTTATTTCAGCCCGAACAAATAATTTTTGTTTTAGATATAAAAAAAAATTATATAATACATTATCTATATAATATATTATATGTTAAATATAAATTCAGATCTCTCTCTCTCTCTCTCTCTCTCTCTCTCTCTCTCTCTCTTTCTCTCTAAATCGAACATCCCAGACACGTGTAGGACTTTTTCCTATAGTTTAGCGAAGAAGAAGGTTCAGGAATGGCGAAAGGACATCCACAGACGTCGTTTGGAACAGCCGAGGAGAGCTTAGCATCGTAGCATGGACGTACAATCCATGGATGTTCCTTGAAGGAAAAACGAGGGAGTGCCCGCACGTCACCCAATTCGGATTCCTATATATTTCGCAAGGCGAATCGTTGTACCACGCGATACTCGTTTCTGCCGTCCAATAAAATGGAAATGTCCCCGTTGCTGACACGATGAGAGGGAAATGGTCTGCACGGGGGAGGAACCCTTTATTGTTCCGCAGGAGTAAGCAGCGTGCAGGCACGCATAACGTCTACGGAAACACGCGTCATGTTTGAAACGGAGCCTGAAAACCCGAACACACAGGATAAAGGTAGGCAAACTCCCTATCACGTGGTGATGCATGCTTTCGTGAGAAATGCTAGACGCCAATATCGTGCCTTTAGTTGATGCCTGTCTGTCTTTTACATAATCTCCTTCCGAATAGTAACAATGTTTTGAAAAGGGAATTCCTATGAGAGAATGATGCGTAGTAAAACGTGCGAATGGATTGGACCCTTTCCATCCTAAAAGTGGTTGGATCGTTTCGTATCGTATGTAATCGTTAAAGAGTGCTATAGTTGATTTCGTATCGATTGATTTTCTAAATGATTCACATCGGTGAGTGCAGTTTAAGATCGTTCGAATAACGTTTCGCATAGATAATATTGTTGTCAAGCTAACTTAATGAAATTAGCTTCTTTGAGTCGTTCGGATTGTATCTATATTTGTTGTTTGGATCGTATTTGGTAATGGTAATGTAATTAAAAGTGTCTGGTTAAAAGTAGGTATTTGAAATATTGAAAATAATATCGCCAGAGGAAAAGATAGAATGTTAGGATGACATGTACGCGTTCCACATACGATATCTGAATCTCCACAATTCTCGTGATACAACTACCCTACGAAGGAAGCGATGTCAATAATGTAATAGGAAGAATGGAAAAATACAGTGACCGAGTTTGCGAAACGACCGTTCTACCGTGACTGCAATGGTTAACACAGTTTCTACGGTTGTAGCGAGGCACTTTTGGTATAAGTCGGACAGTGGCAACGGGGCTTTGGAAGCTCTGCTTTTCCGATTACATGGCATTAAGAACAATTTCATTGCGAATGCTTCTATCCGCTGCATATGTAATTTCATGCAGTCTACTGTACAGCTGTTTGCGCATATAGTAATTATTGTTCGTACCTGCTAATGACACGACAATTGGCGAATACGAATATTATACGAGTTTTGAATATTTTCCAAGAGAATTTGTTAAATAATGTAATTAGGAGACGTATCGTCAGGGTTATCATTTAACTCGAAGATATATACGAGCGAAGTTTTTGAAAAATTAAAAAGGAAGTTGGTAACATTTTTATCGGAGTCAGCTGCGAATGGACCATGCATTTAAATTCCAAAGATCGATGTCACTGCATTACCTATCATAGTTCGTACGGCAATGCTTTACTATTTTTTTGCTTTTGTATATGCGTCTGTGTATCTGTTGTTATCTTTTTTGTATTGTTCTCTCTCTCTCTCCCTCTCTTTCTTCTCAACGAAGATCTTGCATTTTACATAAGACATCGGGTCTCTTTTCAGCATGCCCAGAATTTTGATTCGATTTCGCGTAAGCCGCAGGCAATGCGGTTGTACCGCACATTCGGAAACGCCGTTATCTCTCACGAACTTGCACATAATTTGCCAACGCGAAAAGGATCACGATTTGCATCGGCGGGAGGAATGAAAATTTCGCATTTGTTTATGGTAATATCGTTTCAATGGTAGATGCTCTGCCGATGATAGGAGTAGAAGTCGTTGCTATCGACTATGTTATCTTCATGCTTACGCACAAAAAAGAAATTAAATATATCTATATGGAAAACATCCGAAACAAGAGGAAAGAAAAGACAAAAACGAAAAAAAAAGAAATTAAATAGAACGAGTTGCTATGAGAGGAGAGGAGAAGGGTGGAATGGGGATTGGTTTATACAGGGAGAAGTTGGCCATCCACATCTAACGGGAAACACAACGCTGTCGTATCGGTGTACCTTGGTATCGTGCAACATGCTGCCAGCAACGGAAACAAGTGTTGTAGCTATCGCATCGAGCGTTCGCGATGCACTTCTGTCGTTCGAAGAACGTTGGAAACACATGTGGAAGTTGTCCGGATGCTGCCTTTGTTTTTCGCAGCATTATACACGTTTACATATGTGTATAAGAGCAGGTATACATATCTATGTACACAAATGTACGCATACATATATATATATGTATATATATATATGTGTATATATATATGTGTGTATGTATATATACTTATATGCACTACGTACTCGCTGTTATGAGGACGTAACCTCTTTCCAAGCGAACGAAACAATTGCTGGACTGTTTTCCTCATTATGCTTCTGGACGGTCGAAGCTGATAGCTTTCCGTTAAGATACAAGATAGACCATTGTTTATATTGTATTATTCTTGAAGTAGTTCGAAGTAGTTTTAGACCTAACTGTCGTCATAGCCATTAATTATAAAGTGTATTAAATATATTAATAAATTTATCGAGAATATTTATTTTATAAATCCTCTCCTTTGGGAAATTTATTTGGCTTTCATGTGATTTTAAATGTTTTAACACGATGTGAACTGAATACATACACGCATATTTGTGTATATATATATATATATATATATATTATTTGCAAGTTTTATATATATGTAAGTTTATTCATAATTTTGGATCGCTAAAAGTATTTAATTGTTAATCAAATCGATATTCATTTTTCAACTTGGTGAAATTCGATCGATATATTAACCAAAAGTTTCTCTTTTGGATAATATCAAAGGTATCGAATGCATGCATGGAATATTTAGATGCCTCTATATTTCTTATTGGCAGCGTATCGAGCACGAGACACGAATACTTATAGATTCCTTGGACTGCTTCCAAGAGACATTATAATATGTAATATCATTTAGGATATCGATTTTTCTCTTCCTCTCTCTCTCTCTCTCTCTCTCTCTCTCTCTCTCTCTCTATCTATCTATCTTGCTCTGCCATAATTATTCTTTCCTTCGGCGTGAAAAAATTCATAAATGTTTTCATTCGAGATGATTGTTTTTTCTTTTCTCTTTTATCCTTTTATCCTTTGTTAACTTCGATACGTTCAAACAATAAAATTTTATTTATCGCTCGCTTTTCCTGCTAGATATGAGTCGTCGATATCTTTATTTTGAAATTTATCTGTACGTTCGAGCATAATATGACGAATCTTAAGAAGAAATTTTGCGGACGATAGAATATTCTTTTTCCTTTTTTTTCCCTTTCTTTTTTCTTTTTCTTTTTTTACGAAGAAAAAAGTCCCGGTCGAAAGGTTAATCCTCCGAGTCGGTTTAATTGCGTACTTTTCTTTTTATCGTATTACGTGGATTATGGTCCGTGAATCTCTTTTAATGATTTTCTACCGTAGCCAGTATTTAATGAAATGCACGATTCAGGAAGGTTTATATACGGTTCCTATATCTTGCGTTAATTACTTTTGTTATTTAGCACAACTTATACCTTCAATTGGAATATAATCAAAGTATGAATACGTTCCAATAAACTCTGAACGCGTTATCTGTTTCAATTGTTTATTCATAAAAATATTAATGATCAAAGATGTTATATACGTTCGTTTATATTCTTTAAATTCACACTAGTTTGTTTCGATTATCCGTTTATTCCTTTAAAATATATATGACAGTAATTATGAATACATATGACAGAAGAATTTTTTCATAATATATTAAACTTACTTTATACGACACGAAAAAGAAAGGAAAATTATCTGAAACAATCTTTTATCCACTCTCTATTTTTTACAATATTTAACATTAGTCAAAAATATTAGAACAAATATAGAAATACTATTATTCGTTTTAAAAAAAAGTATTCTTTCTTTAAATAGCTATTAAAAATGAGTCATCCTGACTTTCGAACAGGACAGGATAGAATCGAATAGAATCGTATGGGATCCCATAAGCAAGGAAAGAAAAGGTTATTAGTCGATTGTCGGTTATCAATCGTCAATGATCAATTTAAAAAAACTCCCCGTGTCTATCACTAATGTCAAATAAGTCGTTCATTGAATTATTGATAAGAAAGGTACAAATTGTCGAATCGTTTTCGACTCTGGACACGTTGCGAGTTAGAGAAACGCGGCGGTCAAAGGAATGTGGAAAACGCGTGCGGAATATTCGTGTGACGCATCGTTGGTCCAAGACTAAAGACAGAGAGCAAGCACTTTTCGATTCTGGTGCCGACTACCGAAGGGAATTTAAGACGCTTTAACCCCTCGTGGTTGAAGTTTCTTTGAATTCGAGTTGAACGCTCACAAACATGTTTTCTTTCTCTTTCTCTTTCTCTCTCTCTCTCTCTCTCTTTCTTTCTCTCTCTCCAGTCTTCCTTCTCTCTTTACGTAAATATTCGAGTCGCTGGATTTTTCACCAAGCATGCAATTACCATAGCCACTCTCTATCCTTCTCCTCTCCTCTCTCTTTCACTCTCTCTTTCTCTCTCTGTCTCTCTCTCTCTCTCTCTCTCTCTCTCTTCTGAGCCCTCTTTCAACGACTTTCAAATAGACTTTCCAATCGTCGAAAGGCTCTTTGGACCACAAAGTACTTTCCAGTATACGTCTCGGTAGGACTTTTCGTCGAACATCGCGGAAAATCATTTCCATCGAACGCGCTTGAAACATATTTTGCGATCGAGAGTGGTAAAGAGGGTGGGGAAAGGGTATAGGTGAGAGAGGAGGGTGAGGTGGTTAGAGAAGTGGAAGCTGTAGATGAGAGTAGTTTACGTGTACGCTTTCTAAAGAAGAATCGAAGAGATACGATAGAAAGGCCTAAAGATATTTTGATTTCTCACGTAGTTATATTTTTTTTCTCTCTTCGTTCTGTTTTTCTTCTTTTTTCTCTTTTTTTTTTTTCTTCTCTTTTTCTCTTTTATTTTTTCCTATTCATCGTTTCCCATACGTTCGCTATCTCGCGTTGGATTTTCTTTTTTTTTTCTTCATGTCTTTTCTATTCTTTTTATTTTTGTTATTATTATTATTATTCTTTTTGTATGTATGTATGTATATATATATATATCTGCCTGAGAGCGAAATAGTTTTTTAACTACGAAAGTCCTTCTCAAAAAAGTACAACATTTTTTGGCTCCAGTATTTCTATGCTTCTTCGAGCGATGCTGGCAACATTTGTTTTTTTCGACGTTTCCATGCGAATACGGAGAAAACGAGTATGCAAGAGAGAAAGAGAGACAGAGAAAGAGAGAAAGAGAGAGAAAGAGCTAATGGAATTTTCACACCTGCGAAGCATTTTCCAGAAGGATGCGTTAAGACCACCGTGTTGTCTCGATTTTCCCTTCCCTTTCTCACCCTCCTCGACGCGACCCGTCGTGGGACCTGGGAAAAAAAAGAATGAAATAAAATAAAAAAAGAACAGGTTAAAAGAAAGTAGAAAAAGAAAATACAAATAATAAAAAAGGAAAAATAGAAAAGGTTGTAGGCACGTTCATGTTCGAGCATTGATCGGTTTCCAACTCCGCTTGCAAGGACTTACGGATGCGTCGATCATCACCAGGCTCGACATTTTTTTTCTCTCTCTCTCTCTCTCTTTCTCTCTCTCCCTCTTTTGAAAAATTTTACTACCCCGAGGAAATATGTGGTATATATATATATATATATATATATATATATATATATGTATATATATTCAAATAGGTTGAGTCCCGTGATAAGGGTCTGGTAAACCAGCATATACATAGAAGGAAATCTTTTATTACATCATACAATAAGACAGCTAACAATATATCTATGCGTTCATATATTAGGGGAAAAAGAAAGGAGAAAAAAAAAAGAAAAATAAATAAATGTACCAGGAAATATGTTGTCGCATTAGTTATCCATTCAATATGGGATCAATTAATTATTTAAAATATGTGTGTCCGAAAGAAAAGTAAAAAAAAAAGAAAAGAAAAAAGAAAAGAAAAGAAAAGAGAAGAAAAGGAAAGAAAAAGAGATATGAAAATATCCGACGACTTTTAATACTAGGAAGTCAGGTCAGGAACTATGAATAATAGAGATAAAAAAAATTTTCTTCTCATCGAGAGACAGAGAAAAAGAGAGAGAGAGAGAGAGAAAGTAGCGAAGTACATACATATAGAAAAAGGAAATCGTTTAAACCTTTCATTCTTGCTCTCGCTCGTTCACTATTTCTTTCTTTCTTTCTTCCTTTCTTTCATTTTTTTTCCCTTCTTTTTCTTCTCCTCCTCCTTCTTCTTCTTCTTCATCTTCATCATCTTCCTCTTTCTCTACTCCCTCATATTTCTTTCTTTCTTTCTTTCCTTTTTCTCTCTCCCTCTCTCTACCTTTTTTCTTTTTTTTTTCTTCTTCTTTCCCTCGTTCCTCTTCTCGGTCTGGTCATAACGCTCGGCCTCGATCTTTTATTCCCTTCTGCTTCTACTCTCTTATTCTCTGGCTACATTCCGCCGCGGGCCACTTTAACCATCGAGGTTTAACTTTACAAAGCGGTCGTCGCAAAGCTGGACGCGAACTTGTCGTCGTCGTCATCGTCATCGTCATCGTCATCATCGTCGTCGTCGTCGTCGTCGTCGTCGTCGTTGTCGTTGTCGTTGTCGTCGTCGTCGTTGTCGTCGACGTCGTCGCTCTTAGTTTGGCGAGTTCCTTTCAAACGGGCAAACGCAAGAAAAGGATATTCGAAATAATTTCCCTGGGGTACGAGTAAACGGGCTAGCCATGGAAATAGCACTAGTATTTCTTTCTCACAAATAGTATTTCTTTTTTATTATTTTCTATTTTTGTTTTTTGTGTAATCTTTTTTTTTTGTAATTTTTCCCTTCCATTCTTTTTTATTTTATTTTTTATATTTGTTTTCATATTTTGAATTATCGAATTACGAAACATTTATCAGATCAGAGTAGTCAGAGATTGAACAGAAATTAGAAGTTAAATCGTATTGAAGCTTTATGGGACGTCCATTTTATGTTTATCGTTCTATAATATTTGCGCTGTGAGTTTAATTGCTAGTCAATAGCAAACAACCGATTCGTGATATTAGAAAAAAATGTTTAAATTGTTTAGGTATGGTCGAACTAACTGCGAAACTATCGTAACACCTGTATGGATTACTCTGATACAAAGTGCATGTAAACGTGTTTACACACACTTCGATCAATGTTTCGTTTCCTATGCATTTAACCATTTACTACCCTTTAATGTAAAGTTAACATTAGCGTAAATTATAATATTTGGATTTTTTTTATATCTAATGCATTATGATCCCGTAGGTTCGTTTGATAAAAATGCATTATTATTATGAACAAATTTAATTTATAAACGTTATACAATACTAGTAAACATTTAATACATCATATTGTTGCATTTATAGCATTTAATATAGGTTACTAACATGTTGTGTAAATGTAAGATTTACACGTTAATCTTTTCAAATTGAATTTACTTACAATGTATAATAATGCGTTTTTGTCAATTGACATATGAATCAGCCTGTATTATACAAAACTGGATAGAATTCAAATTTCCACAAATACCACGCAACGTGCATCAGTTTCGAAACAGTAAAAAAAAAAAAAAAAGAAAAAAGATACAATGTGAGCAAGCTATAGTGGTGTTTCTCGTTAAAAAAACGTCAACCAGAGGGAAGCCGCAATAATGACACGCTTCGTTCCAAAAAATGATTTTAAAGGGAAGCCATTGTTGCGGTGCGTAGTAACTAAAGGGTTAATTTTTTGACTTATTCGAAGGAACAAGCTCGCGTTCGTTAAGTCAGTCGTTAGGGGGCATTACAAACAATTTAAATAAAATCTGAACCGTAAGAGCGAGCTACAATTCAAAGGAAGAGAATGTTTCTAAATTTTTTCACCGGCTGGAAAATATTAAAAAAAAAAAAAAAAAGAAAAGCAAAGAAAAGGGAAAGAAAAAAATAATGAAAAAAAAAACAAAAAAAAAAAAAAATAAATAAAATAGAAGGAAAAAGGAAAAAAAAAATCGTTAAAGGTTACTCCTATCGCCTTTCGTAACAAGGCATCGACGGTGCGGCGCCTCGTTCGTTTATAAAAAAGCAATTTAATTTGCAGTAAAAATAACGAGACTGTAGGTATATATGGAAATGGTATATCCAGTTCTGGTAGCTCGGCTACGTATCGGGGAATAAACCGTTCGTATGGTATTTATCAGTTACGTTCTCGTTTTAATTGGAATTTACACGAGCCGTGGAAAAGAGTACCTACGTCGCGTTCTCGATAAAATCGTTCAGATGGATACGGGATCTCTCTCTCTCTCTCTCTCTCTTTCTACCTCGTGTTATGTATTGTTGGAAAAAAAAAACAAAAAAAAAAAGAACGGAAGGAAAGAAAAAAAAAATAGGTCCCCGGATGTGAAACTTTTAGTGAAATACGGAGGTCAAATTTCGCATTAGACGTAGTACATAGCAAACGTAGTTAATTAAAGTTTCACGAAAACCTTTTCAAAAAAAGCATATCCATCGTCCGATGTAACACGCTTGTTAACGTTAACGATAAACTGAAAAGCGAGGAGATCGAATGTTATACATAGACAGAAAGTTTTACAGATATAACTGGCACACATCTACGATATGTTAACTTTAACAGGTATTCGTAATTGTTGGGTTTATTCCTTCGAAAATAAATCCCCGAAGTTAATTGATTCTTTTGTGTATCTAGGTCGTCGTTGTACCATGAAAAGATTTTATATATTTCTTCTTTTATCATCGTTCGTTTCAACAAAATTTAGTAGATATTTCAGAATTTTATATATATATATATATATATATATATATATATATATATATATATATGTTCATCAACGATTGGATTACCATTCTTTTTTTTCTTTTTTTTCTTTTTTTTCTTTTTTTTTATTTTTCCGAACATTATTATCGTGACCTTGTTAAAGTGTAGTGTCACTTAGAAATTTTTGTGTTACATATGATTATTATGTGATAACGAAGATTTAAAAGTATGAAAAGTTTGTTCTATTATTATTACTTGACAACTTTCGTAAAGTAGATGAGAGAGAAAAAGAGAGAAAGAGAGAAATATGTCTGGATACCTAACCGTGTTATTTGAAAGAAAAGGAAATATAATAATATCAAAATACAACGTTATCGTTGTTCAGTCTGGTAATGGATCAAAGTCTTTCTTTTTTCAAACATATTACTTCGGCTTTAATGTACCTTGCCGTATTTTACTTGTCTCATCGATCTTCTGCGACGCAAAGAAATTCTCTAACGCTCGTTTCTTTAAATCACCTTATATATGCTATAGTATATTTTATATATATATATATATATATATATATATATATATATGTCTATATATATATGTCTAATATGTACGTGTTTGTTCATTTTTATATCCTATACATGTATTCGTACCTGCGTGCGTGTATATTACCATTTTAAAAAACTCATCTCTGCTATCTTTATTATCTCTACAATATTAAAAATATCAACAAGAAAAAAGAGAGAGAAAGAAATAGAGAGTGAGAAAGAGAGAGAGAGAGAAAGAGAAAGTATATTTAGTATTATATAAATATTATCGTTATAATATTAAATATTAAAGTATATAATATTATAAAACGATGAAGTAGTCAGAGTAAAGAAGCTGCAATAAACGTTGAGAGAGAAGTAGTTCTTTCTGAAAGTATGTGAAAACAAAAATTTCATATCGTCGGAAAGGAAAGATAGAAAGAGAGAAAGAGAGAGAGGAAGAAGGGAGAAAGAGAGAGAGAGAGAGAGAGAGAGAGAGAGAAAGAGAGAAAGAGAGAAAGAGACGAGGGTTGGGACGATGATGCAGTTATCCACGAGTCGTTGATCATGCTACGACAATCTCGTGGCTCTTTAAACTTTGGAAACGGGGAAAAATATAGATTGTCCCGTCGCACGCTATGAGAACTCTCTCTCTCTCTTTCTCTCATTTCTTTTTTCTTTATCCTTCCTTCCTTCCTTCCTTCCTTCCTTCCTTCCTTCCTTTCTTCCTTTCCGCTTTCTTTCTTCCTTTCTTTCTTTCTTACTTTTCTTCCTTCTTTCCTTTCTTTCTTTTGCTTATTTTTCCACGCGAAAAGTCCGCTCACGTCCTTATCCGTTAAGCTACTTCCTCGAAGAGTAAACATCCAATAATTCTGTTCGTGCTTCTTTCCGTAGGACAAGCGTTACTTTACCATCCCCCTTCAACCTTCCTTTTCCACCGTTGCTTCTTCCCCTCTAAGGAAAAGGAGGAAAAGAGGGACGAGAAAAAAAGAGAAGGTGGAGATGGAGGAAAAGAAGGAGGTTGAGAACCAAGAAGAATTTTCTATTGATCGATCGAGAAATGTAGCTCCCAAGGTAAGGAAATCTCATTTCTTGTCCTTTTTAAAGTCATCCTGAGAGGATCGGGATTGGTTTAGAGGACAGATCACTAGAAAGAAACGATTTTTCCTTTACTTTCAGGTATATACTCGAAGCGTCAATTTTCATCTCTACGTAGGGACGATTCGATTTTTGTTTAAAAAGAATTTTATTATCATTTAATTGCGTTTAATACGTCGGTATCATTTTTTTTTTCGCTTATCAAATCGGAATCAAATTTCGATCGAGATCGGATTGTATTTAAAGATGTAAAAGAGAGAGAGAGAGAGAGAGAGAGACTTTTTTAAAAATTTGATTTATGGTTAAAGGACATTTCGAGGTATTAAAAAAAGAAGAGATCGAATAAAGAAAATGTCAGTGTGTACGAACAACGATTTTTTCGATAGCGAAAGATAACAAAAATAAAATAGATTTCTGAGAGTTTTTTAAAAATTCACCAGCATCGAGGTTTTGACAATCGTTTGAAAGGTTTATTCTTAAATGGAAAAAGAATAAAATACAGACAGAAAGATACGGGAAAGAGAGAGAGAGAGAGAGAGAGAGAGAGAGAGAGAGAAATGAAAAGATAAAAAAATGGATAATATACATATATGTATATGTATATATATATTTTTTCGTAGTATAATTTAATAAGCGAGTATTTTCTTGATATTGGCGTCATAACGGAGTATAAACATTGAGGTGGTTATATTTTTATTTCCTCTCTTGTTTCCTTTCCCTCCTCTTTCTCTTCCTCCGCCCCGTCCTCTTCCTCTTCCTCCATTTCCTCTTTCTAACCCCCATACTCTTTATTTTATTTGCTCTTTTTCTCGCTGGGTGCACAGCTACCGGGTAGCAGGTGCTGGTCGCAGCAGCGTAGCATAGTTACTGTCAAACAAAATTCGTTACGAAGCTCAGCAACGATACTTCCGGTGCCGGTAAGATCTTTCAAAAATGTTTCCATACGCGATAAAGAAATGTGCGGAATTCGTGAGAAATGAGTGGACCATGAAATTATTTTGGACTGTTTAAAAATTTTCTTTAATCCCTTTTTCTCTCTTTTTCTATAATTAGTTTTTTTTTCTTTTCTTTTCTTTTTTTTTTTTTTTAATTATTATTTATAGTTTTAATTCCTTTTTCTCGTTTCCCGTGAAAAAATATATTTTAGATAAAACATATTGACATATTCCTTGACCTTCGTCTTAAAGAACGTATATAACATCTAATCTTATTATCCGACATAACAATGATGAAATTTTGAAAGATCATAATCATTAAAATCTATCGGTCATTAACAGACAAAGAGATAGAAAGACAGAGAGTGATATATTTAATAATTAAACTAAAACTGATCCTGATCCACAGTACTAATATTCCGTTCTCTTATTTATTCGGATCAACGGGCTAATTACGAAATCAATATTATCCTAGTGCGAAGTAATTGATGGCTATCCTTTCGTTTGCTGTCAGTTCTGGTATCTGTTATTGATTTTATATGTATGTATTACATAGATATACACGTACGTACGTATGTATATACGTATCTACGTGGGTCGATAACGTTGAGTTTATTTGTGAGATGACATTCACAATTTTTTCGCGAGCACATTGATAAAAAAAATTTTGTTATTAGTAATAATTAAAATGATAATCCGCGTAGTCGTAATTTCTCGATAAACTCTTATTATTTTTGTCTAATCCTGATGGAATTTTGTGCAATTGCTTTTTACATATACTGATCGATCGACTTGTAATATATAATATGCGATCTGTGATCTATGTCCTGTCTATACAACGATAGCGCGCTTTTTATGGATTAGTCGTTTCTGGACCGAAAATTGACCGTGGAAAATATTTTATTTGATAAATTTTAAAGTTTCACGAATTTTTTCCAATCCATGAATGAATATCTTAAGCATGAATATTTTTATTTTTTCAAACAATCGACGGTAAAGTCTAATCGGAATAGAAAATTTTTTATTTTCTTTTACTTGGAATAAAAGAATGTCATGTATGATGCCTGAAGTGATATGCAGATGCTTGATTTATTACTTTGAAAAAAAAAGAGAAATAGAAAAATGTTTTTTTTTAAGCTTAGCTGTCCATCATACTTGATTATTGGGAATATATATATATATATATATATATTAATATATTTATAGAAAATAATATGAAGGTCGACGTAGCGTGATTAAACCTGAATGATTCGTGGAAGAATTGTGAAAATAATTGGTTACTTATACACACACACAGACACACACACGTATATATATATATATATATATATATATATATATATATATATAGGGAGAGAGAGAGAGAGAGAGAGAGAGAGAAGATATATATATATATTTTCGTTGTTATTCAACGGTGTTTAATATTCGACGGTGTACAGATATCGACCGAGCGAAGTAAAAGAGATAAACTAAATTTCTCGGATTTTCTCGTTGCTAAACGACAAAAATAGAGAAAGGCAGAATGAAAAAGGGATAGAGACGGAGATATATTTAACGGAGGAACCTCCATGCTGCCTCTTTCTGGCGACAGGTGGAAATGAAATTTTGCAGCATTACAACGAATTGGTTATTGCCTCTGGCAATATTTTTTCTCTCTTTCTTTCTTTCTCCTTCTGTCTCTCTTTTTAGCTCACTCGTTGGTTCTCACACGTTTCTACAAAACAAGTGCTATAAACGATCGATTATATTTTCTCTGTCGGTGGTGCAAGCGTTCAACTTATTGTTAGATATACGTTTAAACGGTCTTTCTATCGGTACATTTTATCTATCGTCGTCTAAATGGCGAATGTTAAATAAAAATATTTCATCGATTCGCTCATATCGATATCGAGAGAGAAAATAGAAAAAAAAGAAAAAAGACAATGAATGGGTTCAGTTTTTTTCCCTCTCCCTCTCTCTCTCTCTCTCTCTCTTTTATTTTTTCTTACTTTTTTCGAATGTACGCAAAATCCGCGATTCATTTTTATTCGTAGTAAAAGCTCGAAGATCTCCAATGTAAATTCATTCTTTTTAAATGTATTGATTCAAATGTAATGAATATCATTTCGAAATGAAGATCGAACAGAGAGAGAAAGAGAGAAACAATGAGAGAGAAAGAGAGAAAAAAAAAGAGAGAAAATGAGAGAGGGAATGAGAGAGAGAGAGAATGAGATGTTACAAAAGAGAATCACAGAAGAGTTTGAAACGTTGCTGCAAGCATCTCACGTTTGTGCACCTCACGGTAATGAATTGGAGCGACTTAATTAAAGAGTGTTTGGAATGGCGAAAAAGGAAATAGCAAAAATTGAGAGGCTGCTATCTAAAGGTAGGACATGTAAAAGGAAGAAACTGAGTAAGGAATCGAGGTTGTAGCCAGTTTAAATTAAATACGTGCAATAATAGGAGTGCACTCGGAGATAAGAAGACTATCGGGTTGACCATTCTCCATGGAATAAAAAACATACTAAGGATATACATACGAAATATATTTATTTATGTATGACGAAACTCAAAGTTTTGCTTTTCTTTTCAATTTATTTCCGTCTACTTTGTTTTTGTAGATTAAACGAACGAAATAATTTATTTCATTAATTTTAATACGTTCGAATTATTTTAAATAGACAATATGTTTTTTAATTTGATTTCATTGTTTGATTATATGAATATTACAATTAATATTAATATTAATATTAATATTAATATTAATCATACATGAAATCTTAATACTATGCTTCACGTACACACACACACACACACACATATATGGGCATGTGTAAGAAAGAATGACAAAGGTAGAAATGAGGTTACTTTTAAAAAGGTCCAGACAGCCGCGGGGTGAAATAGAAAGGAGTGAGAATGAAGAATGAGCGGTGGGGAAAAAAAAAAAGAAAAAGGAAAAGAAAAAAGGAAAAGAATGAAAAGAAAAGAAAAGGATGAAAAGTACGGTGCGATCGTAAAAAATAAGAATGATACGTTGAGTACAGATTATTTATCATTAATTTTAAAAAGAGGGTTTTATGTATAAAGTGAGGGAAAAAAGATTAAATAAAGAAGTAAGAGTTTGGTGTGAAAATTAAATGAAAGTATCGTTAGCCTCTCTTACATTAAGTGTACTCGCGCGAAAGTGATACAATTTTGACCATTTCGCTATGTTTGTAAGTAAGTATACTTAGAATATAATACATAAGTAAGTAAGTACAAACCTCTTCGTTGTTTTCTTCGTTTTCTTTGTTGGTTTATTCATATAATTCCTTCTTCTGGCAGTGTACTTCGTTATTCATACTTGAAAAATTCATCGGACGATGATGATACGGGCAAGACCATAAATTGCTCGACAAAAGTCAAAGCGTTGAGTATTTATTGAAAACGAATCGCTATGTACAAACGTATTAAATACACGATAGCGTGACATTTACACGAGGTTCTTCTGTTTATCGCATACAATAATCGATATGCAGCCGATATGATAACAATAGACAACACAGGGTTAACCCTTGTGGTTCTTCCGTAACGCGTCCGGCTTATATTTACAACCCATCTCGCCGTTCATATTTGCACGTAGAGATTGCACACGTGTCTTCTGTAACACGTGTTTTCTTCCTCTTTAGTATAGTAGTACAGGGATCCCCTTACCGAACTAAAAATACAAATTTTGCTTTCGGCATCACATTCTAAACTTCTCGTAATGCGAACATGCATGCGAACTGCCCAGCCGTGCGAAAGCTCTTTCTTTTTTTTTCCTCTTTTCTTTTTTTCGTACGTTCACATTTCACGCACGAGCTAAATGCAGAGATTTTACTTGTTTGATCATTTAAAAAAGAAAACGTAAGATCGACTCAATATACGAAATTTACAACGAATAAGAATATTAACGTTGTCGTTGTTTTCTTTCGTTCTTTTCTTTTTTCTTTTTTTATTCTTTTTTCTTCCCTCCCCCGGCCCTCCCCTACTCACAGAATCGTTAGTTCTCTCTAATATATTTACAATGGAATTCTTCGCGCAGCACCGTGGCACGAATTTTCTCTTTCTCGTTATAATTGATAATTATTATATAACGTGATATGCGAAAAATTTGAGTTTTATGTTAAAAAAACATAGACGGAGAAGAGGAACGTGAAAATTAAAAAGGGGGAAAAAAAAACTATAAAAAGAAGAAGGGAAGAAAGAAAAAGTGAAAAAAAAAGGATAAAAAGATCGTAATAAATTGATTAACGGGTATATACGACCGAACGAATGTGAATTTCACCGTTCGTCGCACGATTTCGCATATTTTCGATGAGAGATGACCGAATAAAAAAATTCCACCGGCGTTCCACTATCTTCAAAAACGAGTTCTCGCCTCATTGCGCCCGCATCGACCTCCATTCGCGTATTTTTTAAAAGAGCGTACTACACGTGCACGTGAGCTTTCGATCATTTCAATGCACGAAAGTTCGAAGTTCGGTCGGACCAAAGTATTGTCGTGCGTCTCTTGTATCTAGAAAAACAAAGCGTGTTCGTCGTAGGTAGCAGACGACGAATATTAAATTTCGTTATATATCAAACGCAATGGAATTCGAAAATAAAAAATTATCATTTCCAACTGGCTTTACATACATATGTAAGTACTTTTAGTCACTTGCTTTTTCGATTTTAAATTCGTCTCCGCGTTTAAATTCTCTTATAATGTCAACAATTACTTTTCGTAGAAATGTAAAAATGAAAACGAGGATGCACAATTGGATCAAGGGAATCCCATTTTTCGCGTTTGTTTCGTTATGTGGAAATTCAAAAGGAAAGACAAAAAAAAAAAGATTACAAAAAGACACAAACAAAAATAAATAGAAATAAAAATAGAAATGAGAAAGCAAAAGAAGAATAGCTGATCGTTCGAAACCCTATTTCAAACAATCCGATGAAATTGTGATTAGTTACGTTACATCGTTTAGCGATTTTATATGTAACACGTCCAGTCGTTGCGGAAAATATATTTACGTAGATACATTAAATATATATTTTCCTCGTAGAACGCAAGCGTATAACTATATAAAGCTACATACCTGATCAAATTATAGTTCGTATGAAATCTCGCGAATATAGCGAGCGTTATTTCGTTTATTACAAATCGTATAAAGTCTTTCTCTACGAGAGAAACAGAGAAAGAGAGAGAGAGAGAGAGAGAGAGAGAGAGAGAGAGAGAGAGAGAGAGAGAGAGAGAGAGAGATAGATACGGAAAGAAAGAGAGAGAGAGAGAGAGAGAGAGAGAGAGAGAGAGAGAAAGAGAGAGATAAAGATAGAGAGATAAAGATAGAAAATAGGAAGAGAGCGTTGGCATTACGCTTACGTCTTATTTCTGGGAATGTTCACGTATGTTCACATTTTTAAAATTGTGCATGCACAACCAATCAATTTTTTTCCTTAAATTCAAATTTCAAAAAAGTTTACCTGGATAATAATGGAGGATCTCTCCATTTCGTTTTCTATAATTAAGCGTACATGCTAAACCTTATCAACGTTACCAAATGGGTTGCTCGTGATTATTAAATATGGAATTTTTGCGAACGCGTACACACAGACGCATGCATACATGCATACATACATACATACATACATACGTACACACATACACGCATACATACATACATATGTAATATTTTATACACACGTAAGTATCGAATTCAATGAGAAAACACATTGAATTGTTTGTAATTAGGAAGAAATATCTGTGCGTATAACGTCCTCACGATATCGTATTTTTCAAACGCATCGCTAAGTTTATCTCTCTGGTTTTTTTTCTGTTCTTTTTTGTTGTTTTTTTTTCTTTTTTTTTTTTATTACTTTTTGTATTTTTTTGGTCTATTTTTTTGGTTTTTTTCTTTTTTTAATCTTATCGATTCCTCCAAATTTTCTTCCCTTTCTCAACAATTATAGAGCAGTATATGATAACACTTAATATCTAGCTGTTTTTAAATTACTTACGTGTTAATAGTTATCGAGATCATTAACATTATATATATGTATATATATATATAAAACACTATACACATATATAATATATATATACCTGTATATAATTGTAATAATTATAGTATATATATATTATATATATAATTGTAATAATAATTATAATAATGATAATAATGTTAATAATAATAATAATAATAATAATAATAATAATAATAATAATAATAATAATAATAATGTTATATACTTCGATATAGTTCGATACAATTTTTTTCTGTTTATCCTTAGTTTGGACAAAAAAAGCTCGCAGTCATAGCCAAAGCATTATCATAAGGAGCCGAAGGGAGAGGAAGGGGTAGTAATGATATATATATATATATATATATATATATATACACATATATGTACACATATATATACATATGTATATATATCAAATGATCAACGTCTATCATCATTCGACTAATGAATTTTTATGGGACTTTAAAATTTCACGACATGTTCTCGGGCTTAATCTATATACTGAACGTTTATTATATTATATTATTATATTATAATTACACACGTCTAACGGGTTTATGTCCATCCTCTCGCTAGGCTCCACCAACATATACTCATACAGGAATGCACACACATACATGCACACACACACACACACACACACACACACACACACACAAAGATACACACCGTGCACACACAGAACACATACAGAACATACATACATATTGTGTATGTATAACATATCTCAACTCTCTTTCTGCATAGATTTTTTTTCGTGAACAGGACTATAGTCTTTTTTGGAATTAGGTAACACAGTCATTCATTTATTCCGGCAAATACTTTTCTACCATTTGCGTAATTAGAACATCTTTGGCTTATCATTGACGTATCTCAGTGATGAATAATATTTCTCCTTTCTTTTTCTTCTTCTTTTCCTTCTCCTTTTCATTTTATTTAATTTTGTATCGGAGTATTGACATTCGAATGAAATATATTTCATACGATATGATAAATGAGGAAATATTTAAGTATTTATATATTAACACAGAGCTTGCCTTTTACTAAGTGGAAAAGTATTTGTCCCAATAAATTTGCCACGCATAGAACTATATAAACTAAAAATTCAGGTCCCTCACGTCCGCCCAGTCATCGTTTTCTGATCCCTTCCCTCCTCGATTCGTTCATTATTATTCGCAACGATAATAATAATAATAATAATAATAATAATAATAATAATAATAATAATAATAATAATAATAATAATAATAATAATAATGTTGTGTAAATATAATAATCAGCTAAAAAGACTGCCATTTAAGAGATTAATCCATTTCTTCTTTTTTTCTTTTCTTAAATAAATCTCCCTTTAATTTTTATTTTAATATTTTTATTTCAGTTTGGATAAGTCGAAGAAAAAGAAAAAAGGAACCAAGAAAAAAGTAAACCAGCAAAATACAAACAATAAAACAATATACGCTTCGATTTTTTTTTCCTTTTATTTATTATTTTTTTATCTTTCAGCTTTTGCGAATAATAATAATTAGTTCTCTTGGAAAGGACGTCGCTAACAAGTGTGTGTTTTATCTAATAGATTAAAATCCTTTAACACTTCTTTACGCTCTATAACCTACGAATTTCTTTTTTTTTTATATACTGCAACCTCTAATAGTATTGTCAAACATTTATGCACTTCGGCTAAGCGCACCCTAAGTTTATTTAATAGTTCGTCGTTATCATCGTCATAATAATAATCATTATCATCATCATCATAATCGATATAATCATCGTCATCATAATCATCATCATCATAATCATCATCATCACCATCGTCATCATCGTTATCATCATTACTTTTTACTTATCCATTATCTCCATCATACATTTCCATCTCTTTTTCTTATATCAACTACTTATATATTCCATTTGTTAAATTTCTTTTGCAAAAGATTTGGATGTCCTTAATGGATTATCTTTTGTACATCGGAAAGCTCTTTAGGAATCATACTCGACAAGTGCTTCTCCGTTCTCGACGAAAAGGGTTACTCTCTTTGAGAGCGAAGCTCATTGTAATGTCCCTTTTCTATCTGTTATAACTACGATGTTTCTTTCTTAAGAAAGACGTGACGCAACCCGAAAAAAACTAAAAAGAAAAGGTAAGAAAAAAAAAAATAAATAAATTAAAAGAAAAAAAAAAAAGAAAAATGAAAAACCCAAAAAAGATTGCTGATCACTCGTTTCCTATCTAACGTAATGGGTCGTTCGATCTTGTCAAAATTATGTCATGTAGGTATTTATCAGATCTTGCTGATATGTTATCTTGAGATCTACAAGGATAGATCTAAAGTTCCTAAGCAGGATGAAAGTTTCTAGATAGGCCAAAAAAGTTCTTAAGTGATTTTAAAAATCAATTATTCTTTTTTTCAAGACGTTTTAGGCTAATTCTTGCTTTTTTCTTTTCTTCTCTTCGGACTGTAATACTATAAGCCTAGGAACTTTTTTACAATCCTAAAAAAAGAAAAAAAAAAAGAGAAAAAGGAAAAAGAAAATTTGTTTCAAAAAGTCTTCGAAAAGTGTAATTGATTTTCTAAATTAGCTTAGAAACTTTTGATCCGTCTTTCATAAATTATATTATCCTTTTTTTTAACGATTTTAATCGTGTACTTCGCGATAATATCGAATGAATGTATGTGTACCTATCTACATATATATATACGTATATATATATTAAATCAAAAAAGAAGGAATAGACAATGTTATTCATTGTTTAACATGCTCAACGTGCTTAGCAAGGATCATCCTACATGATATGTTCCTCGATATGCGTGGTATGAAAAAAAATTTTAGATAGATTTATCTTTGTTATGAAAAAGCAAGAAAGAAAGAATAAAAGAGAATAAAAAAGAATAAAATGAAGTAAAGATAAAAAAAAAAAAGAAAAAGAAAATAAAAAATATATAAAAAATCGAGAAGTGAGTGATAAGCGTTTTTCTATTGCTATTCGCGAACGAGAAGAAACGGACAATTCGAAAAATCATACGGTATGTATTCGACGACGAACGAATAGAGAACATAGTTCGTTTTTGCAATAAATCTCACGGGATAGAGTGTTTTCCGCGTTCACAGTTCTCACTCGTCGTTGAATGTCACCGTTGATTGACTTTTTCCGTTGTCAGAAAAGGAATAATTCTGTGTTATTTCAAGCCTACACATAGAGAAACATAGAGAGAGAGACAGAAAGAGAGAGAAAGAGAGAGAGAGAGAGAGAGGGAGAGAACGAGAGAGACAGAGAAAAAGAGAGAGAGAGAGAGAGAGAGAGAGAGAAAGAGAGAAAGAGAAAAAGAGACAGAACACTCTTGGCTTTTCTCTGTCAGCTTGTTTTGTAGCTCTGTCAAAAAAGTAGATACCGTTCATTCGAGCGGTTTAGCGGAACACAAATCATCGTAGGCTCAAGTAAAAGCCAGGAAAAGAATAAATTGCCTTTGATTCTCACGAAAAAATGTATAAAAATTCTTTTTACCTTCGTTTTGAATTGCGACAGCAATCTTTGTCTTGTGCCAATTGTTTTAGCAAAAAAAAAAAAAAAAAAAAAAGAAGAAAATAAAAAAAGATAATTGGCTCGTCATAACTATCAAATGGAAATCGAAATTTTTACAATTTTTCTTTGTTTTTTAAATTAAGTACCGTAAGATTCATTGATGTTTTTTAAAATGTACTAACAATTATAGATACGTGTGCGTGTGCCCGTTCGTACGAATCGAATAATGTTTCTTCGTCTGTTTGTTTTATTCCTTTTTTTCTTTCTTTTCCTTTTTTTGTCTTTCTCTCTAACAAGTGATATATACCTAGTACAAAAGCCAAGTTTGTGGTTCGGTGTGTTCCAGCATGGACTGTGGTGAAAAAGATGATGAAAAGTATATGATCCTAATGATCGGACGCGTTAGAAGGATATACCTATATATTATACTTATTATTCAAACTTGAAAGTATTGTCTATCGACTCGTAGTTGATAACTCGTTTCGTGGGAAAATCCTTATGTATCCTTATAGATATAGCTAACCTATGCTGATTTCGTAGACCGATTCGCGTATATTCCGAACGTGACACGAGAATCGCGTTGGTGGCAGTCGTCGTAAGCTTATTTGCTGACAGTATCAATTTCGGGACGGTGTATACATACGCGAGTGTATCCACCTATCGTTTGCACCTGGTAACCGCCGATTTCATTTTGTATGGGGAATACACTATGGATCAGAATCGTTATCCATCCATCTTATCCGAGAGATATACTTACATACGTATATGTATTCTCTATGTATACGTATAGCACGATGTATGTATGTATACATATAGTATGCGTATACGACTCTGCTTACTGTTATTCCATGCTATATATTATATTTCTCGAAATCTGAAGTTTCCCTATGATAAATGATACATATGATATATGTAGGTATATATTGTGCCGTATCAGGAAAATAGGATAAATAAAATGCAGTTCGAAGTGCCACACTCAGGAACGTAACGCTTACATTTTGGTACATATTTGATTTTTCTTTCCTCGGGTTAGGCGATAAGTCAATGAGAAGTAATTTACAAATTTTATGTGCGACTAAGCGATGTGAGGAACGAGATATAACGGAATAAAAGACAATGAAAAGGAGAAAGGTAAAGAAACAAAAGGAAATTACATGCACGAAAGCTCGTGTTCCTTAAAAAAGCATTCGGTAACGGCACGATACCTTTGATCCAAAAGATCAATCCAAATTTTTGACATATTGCGTCAGAGCAATGACGTCGGTAGCAATTTGGTAAATGCAAAACTTCTTTCTTGCTATGTGGGAGTTCATCTTCTCGATTCAGTTTCATAAGAACCGTGTTGCTGGAAAAGGGAGAGATAAGCAAAAAAAAAAAAAAAAAGAGGAAGAAAGAAAAGAAAAGAAATGAAAAAAAAATCAAAAGAACGAAGCTGTTCGCTTGACATTCTTTCGTCTTTTACTTTTTCACTTGAGACTTTGTTCTTTCATCTCATCCCTTCTCAAGGCTTCTCATACCCTTTCGCTTAGCCCGTATATATCGCGAATTTGGGACTTCCAATTGGCAATAATTCAATAGAGAACGTTGAAAGTAATTACGTTACGTTTTTTCCGTCACCTGCTTTATTTTTTTTGTTTTTATTTTTTGTTTCCCCTCGATTAGCCCTTAGACCGTGAAAGCCTACAAGTTTTTGCAATTAGAAGGCCGTTACCGGAAGGGCCAATTCATGGCTCGTTAAACCTAAAGTATCCTTCACCAATCGTTCTCTCTCTCTCTCTCTCTCTCTTTCTCTCTCTCTCTCTCTCTCTCTCTCTCTCTCTTTCTCTCTCTTTCTCTCTCTCTTTTTCTCTCTTTCTAATTCGGCTACTAACTCGGACCGATTTGTTCTAAGTTGGTCGATGAGGGACAGTTCCACCAATTTCCGTTGAGCTCACCAATCATAGAAAGCCGGATCAGGTTCCAGCCTTCCAATTCTCGATATCAAGTGTCGTTGGATGTGTTCGGCTTGTAACCAAGATTTTTTCTTTGTAGGAATAGATGTATCTCACGGAAGTTTGGCCGATCTACGTCGTTACGTTGCCAACATTCACGCATCAGCTCGTAGATCTCCTTAGGACAGTTCTTCGGCAGTGGAAGTATCATCTGTAAAAGATAAGAGACGAGGGTGCCCAAGGCTCGACTAACTTTGGCTAAACTGTCGTTAACTGTCGAAAGGGAGAACCTATGTGACTCGTTTGTCGAACGTCTTCTGGGAAATCTATATATGTCGTTAAGATCGATTAACGCAAACATTCTACTATATATATATATATATATATATATATATATATATATATATATATATATATTCGTATAGATGCTAATGAACTGACTTAATTTAGTTCAAGTTATTCTCTTAACGAAGTAGAATATTTTTATATGTAATTGGTAACAAAATTGTATATGTATATAGAGAATGATATTTTTAGAAATTACTAATATTAACCTCGACTTGAGATTTTGCGAATGATTTCGAACAAATAATATTTCAGCTAATATTATTCTTTCCTCAGTGTTACACCATTTTCTCGATAAAGACTTTTATCTGCTGGCTCGTGAAAAAATAATAACAGTAGAAGTTAAACCGAACGTCTGTAAAAAAAATATAACGATGGTGGAAAAAGTAGAAAATACAGTTTGCGATGCAAAGTGTCTTTTGATCAAAAAAAAAGAAAGAGAAAGAGAGACAGAAAGAAAGAGAGGAAGAGAGAGAGAGAGAGAGAGAGAGAGAGAGAGAGAGAGAGAGAGACAGATAAAAAAAGTTATCTTAGAGGTCAGATGCTTTTCCACTACTTACTCGTCTCTCGTCCTCTTGGTAAAAATACGTTGCGTTCTCGACCACCCGATGATCTGGAAGTTCTTCAAAGGGTTGCTCCCTGGCAAAGGTTAAAATTTCCCAGAGCGTGACGGCGAACGCCCAGACGTCGCTCTTCGACGTGTGCCTTCCCTAATTAGCGTGAAACATAAGACACAAACGACCTGTGAGATACATCAAATTATTTTCTACTCTAAGTCGAGTGGAAACTACGGAAGAAATTTTTTTACCTCAAAGAGCGACGAGAAAACTTGTTTCGCGTTCTTTCTTTTCTTTTCTTTTTCTTTTTCCTTTTTTAACATTACATTTGCTTATTAGAAACTCGTGTAATTAAATTTTATTTTGATATAAAATGTTATTTAAATTATAATGATTACATATATGCAGGCTGGACCATGAAAGTTTCTAGGCGATCTTAAAAATCAATTATCCTTTTTCGAGACTTTTTACGTTAATTTTCTTTTTATTATTATTTCTTTTTTTTTTTTTGAGATTCTAAAACGACAAGTCTAGAAACTTTTTTACAATCTGATAGAAAAGTTAGCTCGAAAACTTTCGAAAAAGTGTAATTGATTTTTAAAATCATTTAAAAACTTACCTTTGGCCCACACAGGAACTATTGATCGATTTTGTACTAATAACTTTAATTTTTTTTAAACATTAAATCGATCGATACTTGATTTCTATTTTGTTATGAATTATTGATTTATATTTTGTTAATACGAATTACTTTTTCATACATTGTAATCAGATATATGTATTATTGTTGAAGGATCTTTGTAAAAAAATAAATATACAAATATTTGAGGGTTTCTATGGAATCTAACGCCTTCGTAGTTAATTATGGAAACTGTACATTCTCCCTCTTGCATTTCGAGTTCGAGCAAACTAGAAGTCTTCGAGTGTCTTGGAGTTAAAGCAAAGTGCTTCGTAGAACGTAACTGTTAAAATGGTTACGTATTAGTGTTCTAGCTTTGTCGACTGTATCTTATTTCACGAGGTGCTTCCTATTTATTTAATACAAAGAAAGAAAAACAAAAAAAAAGGAGAAGAAACAAAACGCAATACCAGTTTTATGTAATCGTGGATCGTCTCTTCTTTCTCTTTTCTATTTTTTTGTTTCGTTTAGTATCGATAAACATTGTTCTCAATTCGAACAAAGAGGAATATTCATTTAAAGAGGAAAATACAAAAGACGGAAACTTTCGATCGAACTTTCGATCCTCTTCTTTTTTCTTTCTTTTTTTTTATTTTTCGAAGTAGGTAGATAGATACGTAGGTAGATAGGTATACGTGGCACAGAAAAGATTTAAGAGACTTAAGAGAAAACAGGAGGAGAACTCACGCTAAGGATTTTTCGAGTTTGCCAGGCGGCGTAAAGTCGAGATATTGCGCGGGGAGCAATATTTCAGTGTTCCATGCGAGAGAGAGAGAGAGAGAGAGAAATAGAAAGAGGGAGAAAGAACGTTTCGTTCTTTTGTCAAAGGATTAATAAACTTTATGAAGTCATATCGTTGGACGTTCGTCTCTACAAGTATCGGATGCGATAAAGTCAACGTTCAATCATCAAAACGACGCTAATTTCAGATTATTCTTGAAGCGGTATTTCGAGCGTATTAAACGGACGCGTTTCATTAGCGCCGGCACAATAGGCAGCCTCGGATAAACGATGAGCAATAATGAAGCGTTAATGACGCAGTCAATTTTAAAC
This sequence comes from Vespula pensylvanica, assembly GCF_014466175.1. Taxonomy (NCBI): domain Eukaryota; kingdom Metazoa; phylum Arthropoda; class Insecta; order Hymenoptera; family Vespidae; genus Vespula; species Vespula pensylvanica. The sequence continues at coordinate 2,280,803 of NC_057695.1, forward strand.
GACTATGCGAACTCGAGCGGTCAAGTACTATATACAGTAACATCCTCGATTTTCGTCCTCGTTTCTATTTTCCATTTCTTCTTCACCACTTTAATATATCGACTTTCGAATGATTCCTTTTCAAATTATCGATCGATTTTTTCATTCTTCCTTTTTTCTTCATCTCAATTTTCCTTTTTTTTTTTTCTTTCTTCCTTCGCCATAAAAAAGATGATATATATATATATTTTTCTATCTAGATATACGGTCAATATCAATGGGAATACATAGCCTTTTCAGAAATCCATTAACGATTTTGTAACCACGTTAAAAATCCGTCAGTTTCAACTTTTCATTCGACGCTTTTGTAATTTCATCGAATGCGCATTCTCTTTCATCGCATTTTATAGATCCTTTTCAATATACGTAGGTACTATTTACTTGTCGATACGTTAAAAATAACGTTCGTAGATTTGTCGCACGTAGATGACACATACAACATATATTTCGCTTCGGCGATTAACGAAAGGTATTGAACTTTCGAATGATATGTAACATATAAAAATCGAATACATACATAGTACGTCGGCTCTACATCGTTATTTTTAATCGTCTCGATCGTTTATATAATATTCACCGAGATATCGATAAGCGATCGCCTCTGCAATAGTTTCGCGTTTGCTTATGGGAATAACGTATTACTTTTTTCAAAGTTTTGTCTCTAGTCGGGGAGGAGGAGGGGAAGAGAAAGGAAGGAAAGAGGGAAAGTAAAAAAAAAAAAGGAAAAAAGAGAAAGCAAAAAAAAGATCATCGAGTGAAAAAATATTCAAAGTAAACCGAATTTCATCGGGAATACGAGGAATACGTATTCAGGATTCGGGGCGAAAGCACACCTCCGTAACGGCGGAATGAAATCAAAACTGCTCTCAACCCGTTTTATATAACTGGACTACCCTCTTTTTCCACCTTTCGCATCACGGGATATAAAGTCGTTCTCGTCCGATCGGTTTCTCTTGCACTTTTCTCTGCTCTTTCTTTTTTCTTTTTTCCCTTCCTTTTTTTTCTCTCTTTCTCTCACTCACTCACTCACTCACTCACTCACTCATTCTCTTTCTCTCATGGTTAAATACTTTTGCTTCTTTTTTTTTCTAACGAATGAACCCTTTCCGATCAAACATTTTGTATCCTTGAAAGAAAGTGCTGATGCAAAGTAGTTACTCGTGAAATTATTTTCGATTTGATGAAACGATCGGTGAAGAAAAAAAGAAAAATAATCACATACGAGATGGCGATCATGAAAGTGATCTAAATTAGTTGTATATTGTAATGTTGCAAAACGTTGTACGTAATCTATCGTTACGAGATGATCGATCTGATTTGAATTAAAAAAAATTTTTTTTTTTTCTATAATAAATAAGACAATGTATACGTTCTTTCTCGAGAGAAATAATTGTTTATCTTGTCTTTGGTGCGATTGAAAGATTTTAAAAGTGACACTTAAGAGAATCATTATTTAAACAAAAAAAAATATATATATATTTTTTAATATTTCAAATAGTTTATAATAGTTTCATGATCGACAGTTAATACGTTATTTTTTAATTCTTACCATCAACATGGATTCCCAAGCCATCCATCTTATGGGTAATGGCGGCCGACCTTCGATTCGAAAATAATCGGCCGCGTATGCGCTCCTTCCGGAACCTAAATCGGATATCTTGATGGTATAATTTTGACATACCAGACAATTCCTGTAAAATATAGAATAAATTCCATTGAAAATGTTTACATGAGATTTCTTTTTTCTTTCTTTTCTTATTTATTTATTTATTTTTTTTTTATTTCTTTTTTTTTTCATTCGAGTTTTAACTGCGAAATATAAAAAGGAGATCAAGAAAAATATGCATAGCAAACGTTCACGAAACTTATCTAAAGATTTCTCTTCAATTCTCTTTTTCCGATTTCGAGAACTCGATGAAACGAACTCTCGAGACAGCCTTTACATCGTTGTTCAAAGTTTCTTCTTCCTGATTTGCAACGTAAAATCCAGGTCGTTTATCGTCTCGCCTATTTATTTCGGAAGAAGAAAGATAGCAAAAGGGAGAAGAAGAGAGATACGTAAAGAGGGACAAAGAGAGAGAGAGAGAGAGAGAGAGAGAGAGAGAGAGGGAGAGAGAAAGAGGGGGGAGGGAGATTTAGTAGCTACTCCCATCACCCAGTCATTTTACTGTTCTATGTTTTTATTTCATACTCTCACGAAAGTAGTACATTCTCACTACAGTTCCATTCTCCCTCTACTTTCAGTCAGATTTACTCTCAACTTTTTTATACTCATGGAAAATATAAAAATCAGAACCAAGGATATTCCGTAGTCTGATCTTTGCTTTCCTCGTTTCTTCTCACTCATTGTCAGTATTTTAAAAAGTACATTCTTTATTGACACCTACTTTAAACGTCTCGTAGTTTGAATTTAAAGTATCTCTATTCGTAGTAATATATTGTTCCTTTTCTTTTTTATCTCTCCCTGCTCTCTCTCTCTCTCTCCCTCTCTCTCTCTCTTTTTGTCTTATCTTTCTCAATGTCATATTACCTAATTATTATTTATTCTAATGTAAATTAGATATTCGAGATGGAAAAAATAGAAGTAGATATTCTCACTGCTCTTCATTTTTCTCTTCATAAAAATTAAACTACGTATGAACTGTGCGTGAAAAGAAAAAAAAGTGATGAATCACGATAAAGAAAGAAAAAGAAAGAAAAAAGAAGAAAAAAAAAGGAAAGAGAAAGAAATCAATAACGAAGAACATAATAACGCTCCAATGGCCGATAACAATTTGTCAACAAAATCGATAAATTTCTACGGAAAATTAGTTCCTATAGATTAAAGAGTCTAATAAACCTTATTCCTCCTTATACTTTCGAGTTTAGGCTTGCGTCCTGAGTACGTCTTAATATCGTAGGCAAGTTTCTCCCGACGAAGACATTATGATCAAGGTTTATGATCAGAGTTAATAATTCGAACACGTGACGTCGGCCTGACGTCGCTAAACGCCCTTCTTGAATTTAATGACGTAGTGCCAGCTTGGCTAAGTCTTGATGCGACCTTAAGGACCGAAGGGTTGAAAATAGGAAGAGGGTCGAAGAAACGTAGAGCTAACTAATTTCCCTTGGCTTAAACGTTACCTTCGTTAGGCGATCTTCCATTTGATCGGGGTAGGTCATTTTGAGGATGGAATTAAAAGGCGAAGGAAAAGACAAATGAGGGGCGTGTTTGTAGGGCTTGTTCGAACGATCTCGCGAGAGTGTATGCTGTCGTTACCTTGTGGCTAGGTCCCGATGCACGAAGTCCATTTCCTCCAAGTACTTCATGCCAGATGCTATTTGTGTGGCCATGTAAACCAACGTGCCGAAACTGGAACACGAAGAACAAGCGGTTGGCGTCATTGAATTTGCCATGAGAAACTATGTATAAGGTTAAGTCGTTTGCATCGGTTATATTGCGGATATACGCTAACGATATACACAGACAGGCGTTGGTGGGCTATTGAATGAATAGAGAGAGAGAGAGAGAGAGAGAGAGAGGTAAATAGATAGATAGATAGATAGATAGATAGATAGATAGATAGATAGATCGTTGTCTTTCTCTTCTAGATTATTATGAACATTGTCTATGTTTTAGTACTACATGTACAACGTCGTAACATTCTAATGGTTAGATTAATTGTCTTTCTTATTACGTTGGAACAAAGTTTAGTAACAGTTAACGCTGAACTTGTCGGGTGTGAAACACCACCGGGATTAATATGATGTATCTCTTGACAGATGAAGAACGTCTTCTATCATGATACCATTTCGTTTACTTGAATTAACAAACGTTAAATTTAGAAGATACGTTTTACGATTATATATTTTCAGGTTGATGATATTTTTTATAAAATTCTAATGGAGTGAAAAATTCTTTATTTTTCTCGTTGATGTAACAATCGTCACGTGTGTCAAATTCGTTAGATCGGAACGATGTAACATAGATACTATGTACTATGCAGTAGAAACAATCCGTAATACATTATACATGTTTAGGTAGATACGTACGGACATATGTCGAACGACATGAGAGAGAGTGAGAGAGAGAGAGAGAGAGAGAGAGAGAGAGAGAGAGAGAGAGAGAGAGAAACTTGTTCGGAAAATCCGTGAACGCACGAGTTCCGAAAAAAATGCCCCTGTTGTCTCGTCGACAACTGTCACGTGCACCAAACGATCCCTCTCTATCGTTCACCTCTCATTTTCAGCCGATTTCGCGTATCTTTCGAGTACTCTCTCGAATTCGACTCTCCCTCGTTGCACTTCACGCTCTTTCTACTTTTCATGTATTTTCCTCCTTCTCTCTTCTTTTTTCCTTTTTTTTTGGGAGGTGGGAGGGAGTTTGTTTTTGTTTTGGTTTTTTTTGGTAGGTTTTTTTTTTTTATTTCGTTCTATTTCCTCCCTTGTTCTATTACACTTCAAGCGAGATAATTGAAAATAATGTCGCTTTATCATAAAAGAGTTCGACGTCCCTATCCACTCCTATTGTGACGAAGTATCCTCGACCGATGTCACGAAATTTTCTGTCGATATTATTTCCGATCTCGTTTGTCGGAAAAGCGTTTGTCCTCGTGGATTAGCGGTTTCTCTCTCTCTCTCTCTCTCTCTCTCTCTGTTTTTCTTTTTCTATCTCTCTTTTTCTCTATTTCTCTTTCTATCTCTCTCTCGCTCTCTCTCTCTCTCTCTCTCTCTCTCTCTCTCTCTCTCTCTCTCTCTCTCTCTCTCTCTCTCTCTCTCTCTCTCTCTCTCTCTCTCTCTCTCTCTCTATCTGTACATGTTCTTTTTTTATTTATTCTTTTTCTTCTTTTTATTCTTGTATTCGGGCCAAAGGATAAAATAAAGAGGGGAATAATCTGTCTGCTTGTTATTTTTCAATATTGTTCGCGTCAATATACACTTCGCGAATTATAGTACGTGAGATGTGAGAATGAGAGTTAAGCTGATTTACAGAAAATATATAGGCTGCACCGAATGCAGCATTAAATTTTACTAAAACCATGTTGTTATATATAACAGTATCGTTTTAACAAAAAAAATATATATATATATTATAAATATGTATATATATATATAATATTCGGACATATTTGAACAGGAAACTGATGCTAAATGTGAGCCAATTGATAAAAATCGTTTTAGTAAATCGACTAAAGTTATGAATGCGTTGCAACGATACAACGAAGAGAATATAGCATCTAATGATTTTCAATGCTATCGATGTACGGGAATCGGTGGGAGTGGGCAAACACAATAACGACTTGTCCATTAAACGATGCTAATTGTTCGATAACGGGCGAACTCGCCATGGGTATATATTCCCGGGAAACTATTCCCAATTGCTGTGTGGAATCGAATGTCCCACCAACTTTTCTGAACCATAATTCAAAACCTTTTGCATCCATTAACGAGCTAGTTAAAGGTCATTACTAGTATTGAAACTGGTTATGTATTTATTATTTAGCATTTATCCTTTGTTATATAGTAGCACAAATGAAAAGAAACTTTTTGAAATTTTTACTACTGAAAAACGCTATTAAATATCATCTAATTAGGTTCTCTTTGTTCGTAATAATTCTGTATTTCGTCTTTGTGAATTTTTTTTTTTTTTATACCGATAGTTAATAAATTTATTCTTTTTAAAATATAATATATCCAGTATAGTACCTTAGTGTCTTGGCAGTGTGAACGGTCGAAGTTTCGGCTATGTGACTCTGGAGATACTGATTCAAATCCCCATACGCGCCATTTTCCAATACGATGCACATGGGATCGTTCTCAAGACTGGCACCAAGTAGTCGGCCAACGTTCCGATCGTTGAGACGTGCCAGCCTCTTTGCCTCTTGTTGAAATTCTATCCTGTAAAATATACGGTTACATTCAAAAGTAATATCTTTATCGTGTCACTTTTCTTCGTATCAAGTTGTATCCACCTTGAATACACCATGAAAATTTATATCGAAAATTATTGGGAGTTTTTATCCGATAGATACAAGAATATCAAAGAGGATATTCCTGTCGTCAATTTTTATCGACGAGTCGAAAGAAAAAAATAAATAAATAACAAGGCATATAATAAAGTGGAAGCTCGATTTCTCGTTTTTTTTTTTTCTACCGGATAATAATATTTTTATAATAATTTTGAAAAAAAAAAGGAAAATTGAGAATAAATATAGCCGCGACGAAATAAAACAATGATTCGACTAAATAATTTTGAATAGACACAAGCGCGACGAGAGATAATTAAAAATTAATTAAAACGTCAATTTTTCAGTGGAGAAAAACTTTTTACGATGATTTTGGGGAAAAAAAACGAATTAAACGTAGTCACGTCGAAATAAAAGGGTGATTCAGCTAAATAATATTGAACACGCACGCACGTGCATACATACATACATGCACCCACGCACGCACGCATGTACACGTTTTTGTTATGATTTAAAGATGATAAAAAATTAGTTAAAACGTTGATCTATTCTTCTTTTTTTTTTGCTGGTCGAAAATTTTTTACAAGGATTATGAGAAAAAGAAAAAAAAAAAACGAGTTAAATATACCTTCGTCGAAATGAGAGTTTGAATCGAATGAACACACACACGTGCGCAAATTTCTATTACTTTTATTTACATTTACTTATATTTAGAGATAATAAATGAATGTGATTCGGAGGATCCTCTTTCTTAGGAAATACGAAGGAGGATCGAAGACGAGCTTAAGCTGCTTCGCGGTCACACGTGGAATATGTGGAATGGCGCCGAGTTATACTACGCATCCGTGCATAGGCACAATAATCGTGACGTTCTCATAGTTTATGACATACCGTTCAAACGTTCTACGCTCTCCGACGAAGCATCCATGAAATTCCATCTAGGCGCGTTGTTAATCAACGAAAATGCATAATTATCGTGCTAGCGAACCGAATCAAGCTGATCGTTCGAGCCGATCGATCGTTCCCGTACGAATGATTTCATTACCTTCGGACGAGTGGAAAAAGAGAGAAAAAGAAAGAGAAAGAAAAAGAGAGAGAGAGAGAGAGAGAGAATAGAAAAAGAGAGAAAAAATTGGAAGGGGTAATATATCGTCAAAAATGATTATGGAACATCGAGAGCGTTCGGAGTTAAAAGAATTTTATCCCAACCCCTGAAGCCCCTTTCCACCTCCCTATTCCTATTTTCCCTCTTTCTCTCGTTTCCTTTTTTCTTTTCTTTTTTTCATTTTTTTTATTTCCCACAATCGTGCAGCCGAACGATGGAATATAATAAAGCCAATCGAATGCACGGTTCGTACTATGCGAAAATGTGTACGACGGCGACGGTCAGTCTTGATGGGTAGTCAGGCAGTTGAAAAAAGTGTATCAGACCTAGTCGGATTTATTGACACGATTGAACATTCATTTGCGTTTTTATCATTGCATTTCTATTCTTTTCTCTTTTTTCTCTCTCTTTCTTTCTCCTTCTCTCTCCCTTTCTCTCTGTCTTTTTCTTTCTCTTTCCCTTTACTTTTCTCTCTCACTCTGTCTGTTTCTTTTTCCTTTCATCGAATCGCTCCCCGATGAAACTATGTCGTGCGAGAAAATAAAACGAACGAGCGAACGAGCGAGCGAATGAACGAACGAACGAACGAATGAACGAACGAACGTCGCGTACAGTCTAACCGTTCAACCCCTAACCATCCAACCCTATGCGAGCGCGTACCCTTGCTCTGTGAACGATAAAACGTTTCGTGGCTGATAAAAGCGAGCTTCGACATACGACTACTCGATTCCTGATCCTTTCTACATCGTCGATAACGCGCCGTTGATTTTTCCAACGAAATGTACTTTTCGGTTCGTTTCCGATCTGGCCATCGTCTATGGTTCTACTACTCAATGGGATTTCATGTCGATAATGAAATTTGTAAAGGATATTTAGAAGATAGTAAAAATTCCAATATCTCATATCATATATATATATATATATATACTAATTTTTTCATGATTAATTAGAGATATTAATTTTAACGATACGCGATACCGATTATTCTTTATTAGATTAAATCGACTGACCTATCTGTCAGGATTATTATCATTTATTTGAAACGGAATTTGATTCGAAGTTAAAAAAATAGAAAGTTTCAAAAAAGGTGATAAGGTCAAAAAGAGAGTTCATAGTAGATACTACATATATAGGTCGTCTCACCTAAGAGCGTTTGACGATCCTGGCTTCAAAGATTTAACGACGACTAGGTCGCTGTCGGTGTTCCTGAAGACGTCATCGTATCCGGGAAACCTGTCGACCTCGCAAAGATGTACGTCACCGAAGTATCCACATCCGAGATTCTCGACGATGTTGAGCTTCTCCCGTGGGAAGTCCAGGATGCACTCTGCCGTTTCATCCTCTTCCTCGGTAAGTGTGTCCTCAGCACTGTAACTCGTCAGGCTACTCGACGCTTTCGCACTCATAGCTGCCGGTGTGCTTGGTGTTGGGGATGGTGGTAAAGGTGGTAAAGGACTCTGCAATATCAATGAAAATAGGATCAGGAAACGAAACCGAAAACTACTCCAACAGGAAACAAACATAAATGCATCCGGATGAACTAAATTCAATTATATTCTATAACTTTTGACGATGTTATCAAAGTAAATATTTCTTTTCTCTCTCTCTCTCTCTCTGTCTCTTTTTTTTCCTTTTTTCTTTTTTTTCAATTTGGCTCGAATCGAAGTTTTGAAAAATGAAAAAAGTTATCTATCGAATCGTTATATTTGATCAACGATGGATGTCGTAAGGATGAAAATCCGTAGCGTCTCGTAAACGCCACGAACTAAAATTAAATAATAAAATATCCCTGTCGCGCAAATCGTACCTAGTTTCAAAAACTTTTTTATTCAACTTCGATTCTTCGACCTAGGAAAAGGGTAAGAAAGTTCTCACAAGTATATATATATACGTACGTACGTACGTACGTACATACACACGCTCACACACACATATATTCGTGAGAGTTTCATTCCTTTTCATGTTTTATGCGCGGCAAAAATAAAGGTAGTATGAAAGAGAAATTCTAACGGATCAAAAGAAGGAAAAACCTTGAAGATTAACGTCGTGAGAACGATCCTTACGCTCCGATATCACAAACTTCTCAAAGCGTAGAGCACGAAGCTCCCTTCTGTATTCTAACGTGAGTACATACGGCTTTGCTTCTGAAGTGGTTGTATTAATGCACTTGAAAGAGTCCTAGATCGTGTCGATCGCGTGTCTAACCTGCGTTTTTTAAAGCTCACCTTACAGATCTCTGTACTGGCATAATACTTTTCCGGTGGGGGTGGTATAGGTGGAGGATTATTGGCTGGATATTCTTGAACCGTTGGGATTGGCCTGGCGAGCTGCTCGATCGGTGTATTCAGTAAGAGTGGAACGACTGGTTGCACCTCGGTAACACCTGAATAATAATTTTACGATAATGGTCGGACATTAAAATGATACACATTTATTCATGGCACGAGAATGGTTTTAAGAATTTGCGAACAAGCGTCTAACTCCGAGTTGTTCATTAAGTATCGCGTTGAGAGAGTCGAAGGCCGATCACGTTTCTTTTTCATATGATAAAATTTGTCAATGTTTTTAGACAAATATTGAAAAATTCTCTGTATACATATAGATAGAATATGTATAATATTTATATGATATTATACGGTATAGATACATTTTTTTTCTTTTTCGTATTTATAGTAAATTTTATAGATACGCTTAGAATATGTACGATAAACTCACCCTTTATATCCAACTTTGGAATCTTTCCTTATACTTTAAATCGAAATCTATTTATCAAAAAACGAGGTTATATATAGGAAAATGGTTGAAGGAGATGAAATCACGAACAGTTTGGAAAGTAAATTTTCAAAGTTTCCAACTTACGAATTTTCTTCCTCGTATAACCCTATAAGAAATATATAAAAATGTTGTTTTCGAATAAGGTGAAGAGAGTGGAAGGGCCCAGTGTTGTGAAATCTATGAAAGGGAAACGCCATTTCGCAGAGAACGAAATAGTTAGGAGGATGCTCGAAACTGTGTCATTCGAATACGGTGGTCCGGCAATCCACCACGGAATCTCCCTCGTTGAGTTTTGGGGATATAGCAGTACGAAACTATCGAATATCGCCGACGAAGCGAACCACGAGAGAGTCGATGTAGCGAGTAGAGAAAATCAAAAGCAGTTTCGAAGACTCTCTCTGTCTCTTTCTCTCTCTCTCTCTCTCTCTCTCTCTCTCTCTCTCTCTCTCTCTCTCTCTCTCTCTCTCTCTCTCTCTCTCTCTCTCTATTCCACGATAAAACGAGAAATTGTCTATACCACTTTTCCTCTTTTCGAAACGTTAGTATCTACCGTTTCGTCAGAAGATTTCGTAACAACTTCTTTTCCTAATGATTACGATAACGAGTCCAAGGAAAAAAAGTAAAACAACCAAATTTTATACGATACTAAAATAAATATCGATATTGCACTGATCAAGATTACGCGTTGTATGCATTATATAACGCTCTAGAAAAAAAAAAAAGAAAAAGAAAGGAAAAAAAGAAAAATTATCGTAAACCTTGAATAAGTGTATCGAAAAGTTTGGATAAAGTTAACTTGGACACTAACCTGTGTAATTGCCGATAGTTTCGTGAAGCTGTGTCGTCGTGTTGTAGGCAGAGGGATGGTATTGGGCCGGTAAAGGGGGGCAAATTGGTCCCTTGTCCTCGCTCTCTTCCTGTACTGAAACCTGCGGTCGAATATCAAGCGTTATCGTTAATGCATCTGACATTTATGCACACACATAGAGCATGTATAGTAGTATATCGGGACCTATGGTTAAAAGCGATACGCTCCTAGGAACTATTCCTCGTATTCGTATTCATACTCATACTCATGCTCGTACTCATATTCGTACTCATACTCGAAATGTTGCTCTCTCTCTCTCTCTCTCTCTCTCTCTCTCTCTCCCTCTCTCACTTTCTCTTTCTAATGCAGAATATTCATAGCCGATGAAATGGAAACAGAGAGACGATGCGAGGACCAACTCACACGGCGTTATATCGGTCCATGGATATTCTACATCCAACGACGCTCGTTCCTCTAACTCTACGGGTTCGAAGCTGCGCTATCGATTCATCTCCGGATTAAATTCATCACGACAAAGAGACGAGAGGAGAGGGAAGGGAGAGAGAGAGAGAGAGAGAGAGAGAGAGAGAGAGAGAGAGAGAGAGAGAGAGCAATATTTCGTGATATTGACTAGAGTGTGATTATTTATCGATATTCGTTTCAATAATCGATGTATATATATGTATGTATGAATATATATATATATATATGTATGTATGACTATATGTATATATATATATATATATATATGTATTGTTCAAGATTACCTTTCGATACACACTATATCTCTGCCTCTGTCTTTCTTTCGAAATGATTTCATCAAAGTGTCGATTAAATGTTTTCTGGCTAGATCACATCACTTTGTGGTTTTCCCTCGCAACGTCAAGTTTGTTTATCTATATATCTATCTATCTTTCTCTCTCTCTCTCTCTCTTTCTTTCTTTCTTTCTCTTTTTTTATGTTTTATTTCAAGATGTGAATATCATGGATTTATGCAAGCAAATATAAGTAGGTACGTGTTACAAAGCGTGATATCGTTGTTACACGCTATTCCACGTCGGAATAATAATTGAAATAAAGCTTAAATAAAATTTTATGAAAAATTAAGTAACGCGATTCGCGATTATACGATATTTCGTAATATCAAAAAGATAATAAAATTTTATTGTCAATTTCTGAACGATTTTAACGGCGAGTTAAAATGAATCGACGCGAACAATTATAGAGAAAAAAAAATATATATATATCAATTAAATTGGATAAAGATGATCCACGAATACAAATTAATTTCTATTTATTTCGTTAATACGGGAATCAATTTATAGAGAGATATTTGTCACGAGAGTATCTGTGACTACTTAACGCCAAAATCATCTGACCGATTAGCGTTTGGATTAAGTGTTTGAGCTGTCTGATCAGTATGATTATCGTTCACTAAAATCTGAAAAACTAGGATGTGATATCGCATATTCAAGCTTCTCATTTCGATATGACCGATTAACGACAAATCGATGTGATATCGATTGCTAATAAGTTTGAATCTCTGAGCGAACTGTTACAGTCAATATTTTCCTAACGACTTTGTCAACCACCCTTTCCCTTCTATCCCACTTCGTTAAGGCAAAGCTGCAATGATTTTTAACTTTTATTTCGATGTATAGAAAATACATGGATTATTCGTTTGCATAATATTTTTTTTGCAGTTTCTTTTTCCTTTTCTTTCTCTCTCTCTCTCTCTTTTTTTTATGCAAACGTCGTTAGGAATACACGTGTTCAGCACTAGGTTACGATCTAATTTCCGTATAAATATAATTCTTTTTTTCTTTTTGCTTGTTTATTCTTTTTTTTCTTTTCTCTCTTTTTTTTTCGACTGCTTGTTAGTCTCGCATATCAGAATAAGAGACAAAATATGTTTTATGAAACAAACGTATATACCTGCATGTGTACAGATTCATGAGCCACATATGAAACAGTAATTTTTAAAAAAGAATTGTCGTATGTTCATTGATACATATTGATGTTAAAAGAATAGCCTCGAAAACAGAATACAAATTATAATTTTACAGTAAATCGATATATGTATAAATAAAAATGGAACATTCATCGTCAGATTACATGTAACAATTAGATGGAATAAATGTTCCTCTATATTTGTATTTTCTGTTTGTCGTTTTCTGAATTGAAGCAAAGAGTTGACCTTTTCCTAGTTTTCATGAATGCATCGAACAAAATTGATACAATATATGTACCTACATATAATGGTCGTAAAATCTCTCAACGTAAGATTTATCCGTTCATTCGGTTCACTCGTTCATGTCGTTTCGTACAAATCCATCCGCGCGTATTTATTGGGTCAATCGACGAGGAAGAACCGGCAGAGAGATAGATAGATAGAGAGAGAGAGAAAGAGAAAGAGAGAGAGAAAGAGAGATAGGGAAAGAGAGAGAGGGTGAGTTTGTGCTTGTATGTTCATGTGAGTTCATCCGAAAGAAAGGGAGAGAAAGAGAGAGATGAATACTACAGCTGCGTGTCATGTATTCGAACGTAAAACTCTCCGCTAATCTCCGCTATTCCCTACTCCAGCTCTCTTCACTGGCCCATTTATAATAAAAACGTTTCCATTTGTGGCTGATGTAGGTCGCGTCGCGTTATATCGCGTGTCACCCGACAAACGGTTTTATTTCGAGCGTATATATGTATCTTTCGAAAAGCGAAACAACAAATATAAAAAAAAAAAAAGGAAAAAGGGAAAGAGAGAAAAAAAGAAATAAAGAAAACAAAAACGAGAGAAAATAGAGAAAAGAAGAGAATCGAAAAAATATATATATACATATACATATATATATATATATATATATATATATATATATATATATATATAAAATAAGCGCTTGGAGTTTTTCCCTGAGAGCAGAAACGAATTATATCGATGTACAAAAGGATACAAACAACACGCAATATTACTTTGCAGGAATATCGGTAACCGATGATCGGGTCTCTTCGTTTCGCGCTTATAATGAATAAACGACCCGATAAAGCGAGATTCCTGCTGCTTCCACGGGCGTATTAATTTAAACTCGTTTTCTCCTTTTTTTTTTTTTTTATTTTTTAGAAATCCTGGGACCTTTATTACCGCGCGAACGAAATAAAAAGAAAATTAAAAAGAAAAAAAGAAAGCAGAAAAAAATTTTGGAAAAAAGAAAGAAGTTAATAAAATAAAAAGAGAAAGTAAAAAGAAAAATTCCAAAGAGACACAAAGGAAAATGAAATCGCAGTATCAATGGAAGAAATTGACACATAAAAGGGTTGATAAAATTTTTCTTCTTTTTTTTTGTCTTTTTCGCTTTACTCCACTTATCACCTATCCATATTTATTCGTGCGATATACTTTGCAATTCGAAGAAAGACTTTACTATTGCATTCAATCATGTAGATTATACTGGAAAGCATTATCAATTAGGAAGATTCGTTATGTTGATGTTAAACATTAAGCTTGTTTTTAAACGCGAACGAATCTAAAACAAAAGGCGGACAAAATTGGACAATAAAGATTCTTATCCCATGTCATTCCTTTCCTTCGTTTTCTTTGTCTTTCGACGAAACGTGCCCGAGCTCGAGAAATAGGAAAAAAAAGTAGGGAAAAGAAAATCGAGAGACAAGCACCCAAAAAAAAAAAAAACAAGGGACTTCGGAAATTAGCTGTTTTATTACAACGAATGATCCCTAAGGGATAGGACGATGACGAGGTACGACTAATTAGTTCCCTCGTATCTCTCGAGAGACTTGTTATTCTCATTCTTTTTTTTCTCTTTCTTTTCTTTCTTTCTTGTTTCTTCTTTTTGGAATTCTTTTTTCTTTTTCGCGAGTCTTCCTCGAGTTCCGCAAGTTCAGCTATTGACTGATATTTCGATACTATTAATAGAATCTTTGGAGAACACAAGATGTATCTCTTTTTTAATTATCCACCAGCGGTGATTTCTTTTTTGCAACGATTGAAAGTTCTTTTAATAAATTTTTCGTATTAGTTTAATACTCTTAAAAAAAGATGACATTAATAAATAAGACGAATTATTATAGAATAATCATTGCTACGTATTTCTTCATAGATTCTCGAATATATCATATATCTCGATATATATTAAAAATTTCGTGTTAACATTTAAAGTTTTCTATCTCTTAAAACGTTCAAATGATATTCGCAAGGTAATATCCATTGATATTGATATGGTGCTTTAAAGTTAGGCCTTAGGCGAGGACCGTCAGGAGCAGTGTTGCCGAAGGGTAGAAGAGTCTAGGGGTTGTTAATTTCCGTTTTAGGAGGAGCGTCGAAGGAATCAGCCTGGTGAGATGCCACGGCACACCGTTAAGATAAGATAACCACTTAGCCATTGGGATTCTATGTGAGTCTCTCTCTCTTTCTCTCTCTCTCTCTCTCTCTCTCTCTCTCTCTCTTTTCCTCCCTATCTTTCTGTTTCTCTTCCTTGCTCGAACGTTTTCATTTTTCTCTCTCTTTCTCTCTCTCTTTCTTCGTTCGAACGTCTCACCCAGCGTCGATTTTTCTTTTTTCTTTTTATACTCCTGTACTATACTATATGCTCACACTCGCACAAGAGCGACTCTTGTTGGTCCCTTATGTACTTATCTACACGTCCCTCTTTCCCCGTTAAGGCTATCTAAAAGTCCTGTACTGACTTCCTGACCTCTTATGGCCGATCATTCTGCCTTGATGGCTCGATCAACGCTTTAACTCGACAACAACGATCGAAGAATATTTCTTAAACACGGGCATATCTTATTTTATCGTTTACCAAGAGAAAATTAAAACGAAACGTATATAATAAACGAATATATCGATATTATTGTATTGCAAGTAGTATCAATGAATAAATTTATCTATTCATGGATGTTAAAATTAAATTATTATAAGTAAGAATTATTCTGAGATTAAGAATTATTCTTAATCGTGTGTCTGTGCGCGCATTAATTGACACTTATTAATTTTTATTTGTTAATATAAATAAAAAGTAATACTACTCAAGTCCAAAGGAAATTCATATAAACTTTTTTTTAAACCCGCTGTACTTAGGTAAAAGAGACACATGTATGAATATCAACGTAAAGAGTAAAGAGAACTGAAATGGAAATGGACATGTCTTTAATAATTCTCCCTCGTTGAGTGAGTTCGAGTTAGAACAAAATTTACGACATGGATATGCGGTGGTTTGAAGTTTGCCGTAGAAGTAATAGAGAAAGTATTACATGGACTATCCGTGCGTGTTCAAAGATTTAATTCGAGCTCTTGACGTTTTATGTTTCTACGAAAGATAAGGATAGTGAAGCGGAAAAAAGAAAAGGAATAGATAGATAGATAGATAGATAGACAGAGATAGAGATAGAGATAGAGGTAGAGAGAAAGAGAGAGAGAGAGATGCTCATTTTTCTTTTTTCTCTTTCTTTATTGCTAATCAAGTTAAATTAATTAAATGTACGACAATGTAGAAACAAAGTTGGAACGTAGCCCTATATGGGTTTTTTCTTTTTTTTTGTTGTTTTTTTAGAATAAAACACGTTCGTGTTTTTTTCTATTATTTTTTTTTCTTTCTTTTTTTTAGATAGCTTTTATCGAGAGAGAGAGATAGAGAGAGAGAGAGAGAGAGAAAGAGAGAGAGAAAGAGAAAGAGATAGTTTCATTCATTTACCCTTTGCAAGATCGAAACGATATCGGTCCGGTAGCGAACTTTAGTTTACCGTTTGTTCATTGTAAGATATTGGAACGTGATAACGGCCGTTCGGGAAAAGTATTTCCAGAGTAATATTCCCAGTCGACATTCTCTATTTGTGCGGACTTCCTCTCTGGACAAACTTTCCGCGAGTTGCTATTCTCGATTCCCATAGACACAAACGTAAACGCATTTATGCGGGACAAAGTTATCAAAAGTTGATATTCACTTTTGTAAATATCTCGCAATAAGATAAGATGATAAACATGAAAAGAAAAAAAAAAAGAACAAGGATAAAAAAAGAAAGAAAGCAAGAGAGAGAGAGAGAGAGAGAGAGAGAGAGAATAAAGCAAGAATAGCTTTTTCAGGAATCGTCTTCATCGAAATGAATCATTATTCGTAGTAATATTATTGCATATAATAAATAGATTATGTGAAAATTAGTTTACCTTGAGATCGGCTTGTTGATCGTAAAATGTTGACGGTGCAAGAGCAGCTTTGAGTCTACGATTCCGATAGAATATAAACATGATGGCCGCCAGTAGCATTATGATCACCGTTGTTAAGATTCCAATGACCAAACCGACAAACTGTTTTGTCTCAGGCTCTTGTTTCTTATCTGGAACTGAAGGAAGTTCTATGTATTGTAAGAGGTACATAGAGTAATAATCGATACTTAGATAAACTTCGTTGAAACAATGATCACATCTTTCGCACAGACTCTAGTATTATATAACAGAATCCAATTACATACAAACTTTGTTCTTCATTATTTCAGTATAATATAATAGTTTCTCTTTTAAATATATTTTACTTGTAATATTACAATCATTTTTCTATAAGTTCCAATAAGTCCCATCTTATTTATTACATCAGATACATCAGATTACATCAGATAACGAGTGACCATAGAGATAGTAAGTAACGTTGTAATTTCAATCTCATAGAAAATTTATCGATTTAAGTCGATGGTAAATTTAATGTACAGGTAGAGATATATATTTTGAAAATAATTCGATTAGATCGATAATATTCACTTGGATTATTGTTAGATAGTTCAATACGTGTATCGTATACGTATATCATTTATCACGTTTATATTAAGGCACATAAATTTCTGAACGAATATATCTATCGTATACCTACGTACTTATAAAGCCGTCACATCACACAAAGTGGTCACCTAACGCATAAGGCCACGCGTCCTATTACGCTAGGAAGCATCGTTACAGGCAGACCCGCATAATGTACGATCGGGCGATAATGATGATTGTGCTGGACGCGAAGCTCACAACCTATACTCCGCTTGAGCGGCACCTTGTCGATCGATCGATCTGATTACAAAATGTTCGGCCTATCCCATGTACCGTCTA
Organism: Vespula pensylvanica; assembly: GCF_014466175.1. NCBI lineage: Eukaryota > Metazoa > Arthropoda > Insecta > Hymenoptera > Vespidae > Vespula > Vespula pensylvanica. The sequence continues at coordinate 2,298,568 of NC_057695.1, forward strand.
TCCAACTGATTTCATCAGGAGCATAGTATAACGCTAGTCTCTCTCTCTCTCTCTCTCTCTCTCTCTCTTCCTCTCCCTCTATCAAACATATTTCATGTCGTACCTTTATTGAATTTTTTTTCCCTCGCTAATAAAAAGCCGGCTCAGGTTTTACACGAACTTTTCTTGCGATCAGTTTAAACACGCAGATAAACGATTATTATTAGAAATTTATTCGAGATATTTAACGTCTAATTAAGAAAAAAAAAATAAGTAAATAAATAAATAAAGAGAGAAAAAAATAAAGAAAAATAGGAATGATCGATGGACTTTTATACGTAGGTACTTGATGAATGAATAAATTGAAGATTTATTAAATTCATTTTTACGTAAAAAAAGAAGAAAAAAAAATGGGAAAATCCAATGGTTATAACGAAATTGAAATTCAACTTAAATGCATACCTTTTCGCCTTGCCAAGTCGATGGAAAGAAAAAAAAAAAAAAAAAAAAAAAGAAAAAGAAAAAGAAAAAGAAAAAGAAATGAGCCCGAGCGCGTCAGCATTTTCGAGAAAGGAGAACTTTCGCGATTGGTAACTTCATTTCCCTTTAAGTTATTACTACTCGGAGGTAGGTGAAACGAAGCCTCTTTTGAAGCTTTTGCAGTGCGTCGTTTGTTAACGTACAGCGCGAAACGTACGCCTCGGCTCGGCTCGAGAAAAGCGTGTCGTTACTTTTCTCCTTTTCTAGCTTACCTCTTTCTCTATTTTCTCTTTCTCTCGCTCACTCTTTCGCTCTCTTTTCCTTTCTTTCGTTTACCCCTTTCCTTTCCTCATACTTTTCCGCTTTTTACTCGTGTATTATTACATGGATGAATACTTTTACCCTGGGTGCAAATATGGAGCAACGTGTAATGAAACATTAGGCATGTCGTATTTAAAATGAAAGAATAGAAAGAGAAGGCATAGAAAAAAAAGGTCCACTTTGATTTTTCATTCTATTCTCTCTCTCTCTCTCTCTCTCTCTCTCTCTCTCTCTCTCTACATATATATATACATACATACATACACATACATATAGATATATGTATGTTTGTATGTTTCTCTATATCTCTCTATGTCTCTCTCTCTCTCTATTTTTCATAATTTTAAAATAAGAAAAATTCTTATTTATTAATTTCATTTTAGATTTCTTCTCTTTATCTCCATTGCGAAAGTCTAAAGACGAGGAATTGATAAAGAAGGATAGGAAAATGATATAGATTTTCTCTTTTAAACAACTCGATGGAAGATATTAATGGGAAACTTTGATCTTCCTTTCCCTATCCTTTTAAAAGTTCGGAGGACACCGATACTAACAACTGAAGAGACTGTCAAGAAATAAAGTCCAGGAAGAAATTAATCGTTTTAATTGGCTTCATTCCTTGCCGTTAGTCCTGCCTTGGAAAAAAAAAGAAAACTAGCCGAGTGATGCTCAAGTACGTTTTTGTTTCTTCTTTTTTTTTTGTTTACTTTGTTTTCTCTTTTTCTTTCCTTTGTCTTTTTTATGTAACCTGTAAATGATTTCCCTTGTAAACGTGACAATTGATAATCCCTTAGCAACTCAAATGAAATGTTTGGTATTTATTTACTTAATTGATTGAGAGTAGAAAATAATTATTCGATTCGACATTAAAAATTCATTTTCCTAACGTGATTGTTTTTTGTATTAATTTGAAGATTGCTTTAAAGTCGTCATATTTTTTGGTTTTGCTAAGAATCTGCTTCAGCACTATGCTGTTTCTTATATTCTTTATCACGTACTTTGAACTCCCTATACACGTAATCATCAAGCTAAAGTTAGTATTTGCTTGTTGTTAAACGTCGGGAAAAAGCATAAGAGTTTTTCTAAGTGAAACAATGCTTGATACCGGAAAAAACTCACAGGCGTTATCGTTGTTTTCCTCCTTATTAAAAGTGGCCTTCACTTCGTCCCTTTGCAACGGACCCTCGTTATTCTGATAGGGGCTGCCAGTCGCCAGTACAATGGAACTTTTGTTCTTGGCTTCCTCGTCGTCAGTGTTGTTCCATTCCGAAAGAACTGCACATATCAAGGAATTACAATTAATGCTATTTGGTGAAACGATTAAATGTTTCTAATATTCTAAAATCTAATACTATCTTTTTTAAATATTATCAGCGATGTTCATAAGTAAGAATAGAAGTAATTTATAAGTAAGAATAAAAATAAAAATAAAAGTAATTCATAAGTAAGAGTAGGAGTAAGAACGTAGTAAAGAATAGAAATATTCATAAATTTGGATTGATGAATGAATAAATTCAATGAACGGATTATTATCGATTTAATGTCAAATCTTATTCAATTATTCGATTAATTGATTAATTGATATTATTAATTATATTTTCAATATATATTTGTATTTTCAAACAGAATTTCGATATTTGTGTGTTTCGAATCTGATAGATGTTATCTTACCTGATTCGAAGATTACCTCGCTGAGCATGATCCACCGTGCCGCGAAATATAGTTGAAGTTTGAGAAAGCGAGCGGCACGCGAGTGAAGCTTTATAGTAACCTCGCGGGCTTGCTCCAACACCAGGTCTGGTATGTAAGAGAAATGGACAGGTTCCCCGTTAAACTGGTTTCCACCGACGCCGAGATAAACCTTCGCGTAGGAGAATACCTACGGAGGTTTCAAGCGTGAAATGCCAGCCAGTGTGAGAAGACAAAGAAGACTTTGTTTGGCTTGACAAGTTAAAGCAACGTCTTCGTTTAGAGTCTGAAACTCTATCTCGACTCATCTCACCGAAGAGAAGAGAAATAATACAACACTAAATTCTTCCTCCTTCTTTTTTCTTCTTCTTTTTCTTTTTTCTCTTTTTTTATTGTTCTCTTTTCTTTTTTTTTTTTTAATTTATTTCTCCTTTCCTTTGACAAGAACGAAAAACAGATGTCATTAAGATCAATATAGAAACCGACACGATTACCTGCACGTCCTTGGTGAAATAATTGTTCATGTGAAGATGTATGGCAGTGAAGTTTCTTGAGTAATCGAACTCGAACGTTATCTCGACGGGTTTGCCCAACATATTTGGCGTGTCATTCTTCCATCCGACCCATTCATATCCTGAAATAAAAAAAAAAAAGGAAAAATATAAAAATATAGATAAAATGAAAGAATGGAAAAGTCATAACGAAAGTTTATTAATAGAATTAATAGATAAAATTAATCTCTTGAATATAAATTTAACGATATCATACGGGGACAGTATGGTTGATTAATTCTGGATTTTTAGAACAAGGTACGTTCGAATAAATGTACAAGTTCATGTAATTCGTTTAGAATAGTTAAAAAATAAAAATAAAAAAGAAGAAATAGAAAGCAGTTTTTTGAACGAAATAGGACAAAGCTGTCAATCTAGCGCTCAATAAAGTTAGTTTAAAAAAAAAAGGAGAAAAAAGAAAAAAAGTAACAGAGTGAGAGAGAGAGAGAGAGAGAGAGAGAGAGAGAGAGAGAGAGAGAGAGGAAAAAAGTAAATTTATCGAATCGCTCACTCCCCATTTCCCTTCCAGTACCGATCCGTCCCAGTGTAGCGTCCCCTTGAAAAGTATTATATCCGATAATTTTATCGGTGCACGTACCGACGAAAAATGAAACGTCTCGCGTGATCGTAGCGAAGTGACGGCTCCTACGTGACGCGAATTTGATCGCAAATGGATAACCGCATTTTCATTATATTGTTGATTTAATTATGAAACTACGTTCTCCCTGTATGGCAGGCCGATGGGAGTTTTCATCTCGATTGAAGATTTAGCGGTAGGTATCGAGTGACGCGTATAAAAATTTCTCTCTTTCTCTCTCTTACGTTTTTTTTTTTATACATACACACGTACGTACATATATATACGCGTACGTGCATACGTATCTCCGCACGTATGAACGCATTCACTCGTCGAAGAGCTTTCATTTAAAACGTTTACTTTTTAAATTTAACAGGTATATAAAATCGAATTGGCTTTAATAATAACTATCCTCGAGATATTCATTACGTATTTTTCGATCGATATATAGATATATGATTGTGTAGGAGTTATTACAAATTTATAACTAATTTATTCCGCGGCATAATGCACTTTTATACTAATTAAATGGACGTATCATAGGATTGGATTGATCGTAATAAATCGTGCCTGGACAATAACGTTCTAAATTAAAATCGCGTCGAGATTGAATAGACGAGATTCGTTCGTCCCGTTTTTTCTAATTTTACGTATTTTTATCGCGGTGAGTCCTCTCACGTGACATCCGGTAAATACGCTTTGTTGGAAAACAACGGAACGTTGAATGCAAGAGTTTTCGAGGCACGAACCAACCGCAAAAGCAGTTATTGCACTGCTTTCCCCCCCATTAGATTCCTTCTACGAGTGCGTGCGCATTGGGAGAACACGTTTCTTGTCCTAGAGGAATACGTGGATTGAAAATGGGCTGCAACAACCATAAACTCTACGTGAAAAGATAAAAGCAATCTTTTTCTTCTTTTAACCAATCATTATCCCATTATTTTCATGGAAACGTATATTATTTTATCCGTATATACATTTAACAAGCTTTTAATTATATTTATTGATTTTTATGTACTGCAGATATTATATTTACTTTATAAACGCATGATGCATTTTTGATTTAATTAACATTCATGTCTCATGTTTTACTGCAATAAGCTAAGACTTAATTAAGAAGTATTCATTTTTTAATTTCACAAAAAAGAAAAAGCAGAGTCCTCTTTCGGAGGTAATTCTCGTTTAATTCGCTTGCAAAATGTTTACCTTATCGGTGTTAATATTTCCATTATCAGGTAGTGCCCGCACGGTGCACCGGGCTAATGAGTTTAATTAATAATGAGCTTAATATACTGCAAATGATACAAGACAAAATGAAGCTTTTAATTTACGAGCTACAACGACGAAAGCAATATCTTGCCTTTGTTAACTTTCGAATTTATCGTAATAATAAAATGTATAGTTTAAAATAAATCTCCTTTCTTTTTTTTTTTTTTGATTTTAGTCTTCTGTCATTTATTATATTTATTATTATTATAAGTTACAAGAATTTCAATCGTGTAGCCGTTTACATGGTGTACGTATCAGGATCATAGACTATTCGGATCTTTCTTGGACAACGACTCATCCTTTAGTTCCTTCTACCCTTCGTTGGTATATTCTCAAAGTCCTTGGTTCTTCTCTTGTGTGTTATATCGCTTTGACTTATCCGTCTTTCATATAAACCCCCATAGAGTCTACTACTACTACTATTACCAGTATTACCACTACCACTATGGCAACCATCCTTAATATTGTCCCACGAGTAAATAGTTTCCAGTTTCCTGTGTCGTCGTTGCCTTCGTTCGCTATCTACCATCAATTCTAAAGCTTCACGAGGGTCGTAAGATAAGCAACAATGTCTAGGTGTCTAGCACTAGTCTGTTTACTGCACGATGATTCTCTTTCCTTTTAACGTTTATATTTTTCCAAATAGAACTTTAGTAAAATTCATAGATCTAAGAAGTTAATGTTATCCATTTCAAATACTCGAGTATTCTTATTGAATTATGCGAAGGAAATAACGGAGGAGTGAAACGAAAAGAAAACTCTTCTTTTTCCATTCTCCGTTGTTGTTGTTTTTCTTTCTTTCTTTCGAATCTCAGTAAAATCGAAAGAATCTTATCCGTAAGAGTCCGGTTCTCATCGAGTCGGTGCTTTTGATTTCGTGAGATTTGAACGTGGCATTGCCATGGGCTTAAAAGTTTAGGAAGGAGCGAGAAAAGTGAAGGAGATGCAGACACGATGCGAGACGTTGGCCGTTGCGAGATGTCCCTTGGCGTAAATGGAAAGACACAAATGTATCCAGAGAGCGGATAAACAGGCAATGCCGCTTGCAGACTAGCTGGTGCTTCAATATAAATGTAAATTGGAACAGATTCGAGTGCGCCCGCGGAACACGTTTCGGATTCGAGGGTCCAAGCTTTTCCTTCCTTCCTTCCTTCCTTCCTTCCTTCCTTTCTCGTCGCATCGAAAGACTATCCTTACTATAGAATATTTCTCTTCCGTTCTAAACTCTCAAACGCACCTGTTATCGACCGCCTTGCTCCGTCGCGCCGCATGAAATTTTCCTCGCTCTGTGCGCTTACTCGCACCCTAACTTCGACATTTCTGCGATAGGATATTAACGAAATATGCGAAACTTCGTAAATAATTCGCTTGTTTTTATTGTATACTTTCTACCATCATCTCTTTCTAAAGGTATAATTAAAACGGCGGGAAGGGATCTCTACGATGAAAAATATTATCCAAAAGGGTGTTGCTATGTAATTTAAAACAAAAAGAGAATAAAAAGGGAAAAGAGGAAAAAACTTTTCGTAGCCTGTTTCACCGGTTTTGAATAAACTAGAAACGATCGGAAATAGTATATTTACCTTATCACGAACGTAATTTACGCAAAAGTAAAAGTAATAAATTTACAAAGATCAAATATAGATAAGGGATGATTCGGAATTGGATGAAACGAAGGAAATTCTGGGATTCACATAAAGGATTATTAGGTTAAAAATGATAATGATGGATTACCATACTCGGTATAATCTCCTATTATCCGCATTGTACTAGTAATAGTAGTAGCAGTAGTAGTAGTAGTAGTGGTAGTGGTAGTGGAAGTAATAGTAATAAAAACTTTTACCTAACTTCGATAAGAGTTTTAACAATGAATTTAAGAATGTCGAATAAGTTTATTATTTCTATAACATTGATGAATATCAAATAGTTATATAAAATTGACTTAAGCTATTTAAATTCAGTCGTCTCGACACTGCTAATAACGTCGAGAATATACACTGCTAGACCATGGATGTAGACGACATGATAAAATCAGTGTCTCATAAAAGCAGTAGGTATATTCAAACATTCTCTTTCGCTCGGCTCATCTTGTAGACTCAAAGTAAGCTTGCGAGAGATCAGTTAGGAGGTGAATGAATGAGTAAGCGAGACAGAGAGATAGAGAGACAGAGAGAGAGAGAGAGAGAGAGAAAGAGAGAGAGAGAAACGGTATCTCCTGAATCATACTAAGACGTCTCTGTAGTGCTAATCTGGACACGATCTAACGGCAACCGTAATCTTATCTAGCACGAAGGCATTGGCGTTACCTTTCCCGTTCCCACTGATGTCCAATCTGAAGTTGTCAGGACCTTTCTGGCCGTCGACAAGTTGACCAAGTCCCCCGGAGAGGTAACCTCCTTCCTCGCTGCCGTCGTATGTTCTGTCGGAAAGGTCAACCTCCGAACCCCTCTTTATTCCTTGGGGCATGGAATACGAGACCAGACCCTCTAAAAAAAGCAAAGAAGGAAAAGTAATGCGTATTAGTGTCGACCTTTTATGTCACGTACAATGTACTTGAACAATTATCGACTCCTTTAAAGTCCCTTTTATGTCGGATTAAAAAATTTTCTTCTTTCATTTAACACAATAGGGGATTTATTTAAGATGAAATATTATTTATCGTGGCGGTTTAGAACGTGGCTCACATAAATATCACTTACCGATCCATGGGCAACCATAAAGCTCGACGCGCATGCACACCATGCGCATATGAGAGGTATAGGGTATGAAACGGATTTTCGTCGCTACGATGGCGGGATCGAAGATTTGTTCTTTCTCGGTGTACGGATTGTTGTTACCCGCTAGGAGCTATAAAAATATAAAAATCGATTATCGATATACTTTATATTCTTATTTTATTGAGCGAAAAGAATGAAGAAGAAAAAGAGAAGAAGAATGGAGGAAATAAAAGAGGCGAAGGTACAAAGTCTTATAGCAAAGTCATATTTCCTTTTTGCTCTCTGATATTATCGAGAGCAACTAGTGCTACTAACAAAAATTTTCTAAACTCGAAAAATTCATCGTAAATTTGTTATGCTAATCGCATTGGATAATCAACCGTGAGTGCGGTCTCAACGGAACAACATCAGTAACGATACAACAAAGTTACGAATGGTAGGTACTACGTTTAAGGTGGTATTGGACTAATGTTAGACTGGTGAGCATGCGCTCTCTCTCTCTCTCTCTCTCTCTCTCTCTCTCTCTCTTTCTCGCAGCTTGTTCGATGGAGCGTGTTTACAACGTTAAGAACGAATCTCTCGGGTTTCGAGTACCATTTTCCAAATCCGATTAGTGAGGAGAGAGAAAGATAGAAGAGAGAAGAGAGGAAGATAGAAGAGAGAAAGAGAGACAGACAGACAGAGAGAGAGAGAGAGAAAGAGAGAAAGAGGACTATGGGGTAAAGGGAGTGAACAGTGGCCCGTAAGAGAAACTTCTCTAAATGTAAATGCAAGTGCGTTAAATTTTCCAGGAAGCAGTCTGCCCACTCTTGTACTCCTTCCGCATTCGCATCTCAAACCGAATTCGGCGATCGGATGGCGGATAATCCGAACACGTTTGTTTCCTGAACACATAGGATACATACAAACATAAACACACACACACATATATACGCACACATTTATAGTGCAAAAGGTTAGGACAAAAGTCGATGAATATTCCCAAAATTTTCGAGTTATTGTCGATATGGATAACAATAACGAGCCCCGAGTCGGTTTTCAGGTTGTATGAAATTTTTGGGGAACATATAGCGCGTTGACTATTGAACATTTCTAATCCGGCAGCGCGCGGCGTATTGAATTTTCTTTTTTTTTTTTTTTTATTTTTTTTAATTCTTTTTCGTCGGTCAGCGATATCGAAGAGGATTGGAAAAATATAAAACAAAACAAAAAATAGAAAATCAATTAGATCTCGGGAAAGATGACCAATGGGCTTTTCTAACCGAACGTGCTTAAAATTTAATATGTTTATTTCGAAGAGCTTCGCGAATTTCTTCCGTAGTAAAAAATTTAATAATCCACTTTGAAATATGTAAACTTTCCTTATTGCTTTTTTTTTTCCTTCCTCAGCGATATCAGAGTAAATAAGAAAATTTACTGTTTTTCCACCGACCGGGCGCTTTTCTTAAACCAAGTTCTTAAAATTTAATAAACGGTGGTGCGAAGTCCATCAGACTTTTGATGATGTATTATACGTATGATACCACGTGAAAATTTCAAAGTATTGAGATATTTTCGAAAGAAAGAAAGAAAAAAGTATATACATACGTATACATATACATGTTCTCGTAGACATATACATATCCTCGTAGAGGATATCTTCTTAAACTCTCTGTTTATTTATCACTACCCTAGACAGCATAATTTCTTTTTTCGTCTCTTCTTTTCTTTTTTCTTTTTTTTACCGAGAAGGACCAGAAAGAGAGGATCAATTAAATCCCATGAAATTTTGTCCCCCTCTTGTAAATAATATCTAACGATCCTGAAGGACGTAAACTCCGTGGTACGTTTAAATCACGAGAGATTATTTTTAATAACCTATTCTGTCACGTTAATCGTCCGCAAAGGAAAAAAGAGAAAAAGAAGAGCAAAAAAATAAAAAAGGAGAAAGAAAGACGAAAAAAGAAGTTAGAAGAGAATACATTTTACGAGCGTAAAAATAAAGTGTCCGATGAGATGACATTATTTTTTTCTATATATACATATATCTATACCTTCTTTTTAGTTTTCTACTTCGATAAAAGATGATATACTTAAATATACTTTACCACCTTGACTGTTTAATGTTCAGAAAGCCTAAAGTCGCGTCTAGACGTATCGTGTTTGAAAATAAAATTCTGAAATTAAAAAAGCTATCAATTATTTTATATGGCAAATTTTTATCTCGACTACAGTGCCATGAGAATCAAGAGGAAATGGAAATGACCTGTCGTTCTAAGTTTTTTTTAACGATCGATCGATCGGTCGATCCTGGTTTTCTCATACTCTCTCTCTCTCTCTTTCTCTCTATCTCTCTATCTCTCTCTCTCTCTCTCTCTTTTTCTGGCTCTCGCGATGTCTGACGATATATTAAATGGATTCGTGCCGTTTCCATGAGACTCGACGTTCGCCGTTTTTCTCGTTTACGAGGCGAGAAAGAGTGAGCGCTCAGCGGCAATTTATCGGTTCACGGATGCGTATCGTGCTTGGCTATCGATGACGATGCACTAACCGTGTTCTCGAGATATTCTAGAAATATACATATATGTAAGACCGTGCCATGTACACGAAGGAAGGATTATTCGAGGATAAAAATCATTTTAGAACTTGACTTTTTCGTTTCTGTGTTTCGCATGGATAGTCTTTTAAAATTGTTTTTTTATTACAAACACGTCCAAAGTATTATTAATAATAAAAATTATAGAGCAACCTAATTCTTAGTTCGATCGATATATTCTCATCGAGTGTTTGAACAAAAAAAAAGAAAAAAAGAAAAGAAAAAGAAGAAATCGAAGCAATCCTGATATTTATTTGGTATCGTAATAATAAGTGAAAAATAAATAGTACGTAATGCGAATTGGAGAATTATAATTTGTTCCGTATTTATAATAAATTTATTTTTTAGGGTAGGGATAAAAATGTTTAATTAATGATTTTGCAAATATTAGGAAAGGTTACGGGCACGTTTATATCGGTATCGAGCTGGCACGAAACGAGGCAAGCCACGGATGTATTATTACAAGTGCGAGTGGCAAATGTGACCGCGAGTATGACTATCCTGCGGTGCAATGTGTTGGAATACGAAACCAGCCTGGAATATACGCGATAGGAATAATTAATATAGTCATAAACAAGGCTCGCCTTCGGTTTTGCTCGTCGAGCATGCTCCGATATCGTTCTGCCTAGACATAAAATTGATATCCTATGCTACTCGAGGAGGTAGAAGTGAACCCGTGTAAACTCGAAATATACTTTGCGTAGCCTGATGCATGCTATATCTGTACACATACATTGTATCGACTTGATAGATGACTATCATACGTTTTCGATGGGTATCGAGAACAATAGAACAATTCATTTGCTTTAGAAAGGTCTTTGTAATCGATCTTCGATGAAAATTTTAGATGGTTACTCTAAGGACGAAGAATCTTAAATATTGTTTGATTACGGTTAGTCAGATCACACTGAATAGGTAAAAAGTTAAATGGGTGAGAAGTTAGATAGAGTCGAAAGTAAGTCATCTTATAAATCAATTATTCTTCTTCGAGATTTTTTAAAGAGCATTTCATTTATTTTTAAAGAGTAAAAACTTTTTTTTGATTCAACCTGTTAATGTTCTAAAGGACTCAGACGGATTAATGCGATCACACGTAATTATAATATTGTTTTATTTAACTTTTCTATTCTAAGAAACATTATTTCTTTCAAATATGAATCATCGGTGTTGCCTTTATTGCTTCGCCAAAATGGTTTATAAGCAATGATTAAGATCGACATTTAATCCAACTGACATCGCGATCAATTTTAATGGTCCATTTTGGCGGCTTTCTTGTCGTTGATGAATGATATTTACGTCATTGTTGAAATTTAAACGAATGGAACGGCCGTGCGTAGGTACTATTATCGGAAGACAATGGAATTCATCGGCTAATGTAATTAATAGTTATATAGTATTCTATTACGTGCTGTTATAGGATACTGCTCTGCGTGTTTTCATTGTTGTGCTTCGTACACACGCAATAAAATAAAAATGAACACAATGGAAAAAACGTGTACGGTATAAATGATATTTTTATATTCCATTATATATTCGATAAACATCGAAGAGCATTATTTTTTCCAGTTTTATTTGTTTATTTACTTATTTACTTATTTATTTATTTGTTTGTTCGTTTGTCCGTTTATTTGTTTGTTTGTTTGTTCATAATGTGGACGCGAAAAGTCATTTTCTTAAAAGGAATAAAAAATTGTTTTTTGAAAATGAAAATAAATATATAATAATAAAGATAACGATGAATTTTTGAATTTACTTTAATTTTCTACAAGCAAAGATGTGTAACATGGCGATGATTCAAGTTTGTCCGTCGATAAAGAAACCTTTCTTATACCTAACCATACTATACGTTAACTCACAATGACTGAAAAATAGTCCTCGCGAGAGATCCCGAGAAGGTTAGAGCCACGATCGAACGTATTTTCTTTGAGGGTTTGACATCGTACGAGAAAAACTTTATGCTCTTCTAGTTCATACTTTTTACCATCGAGCTTTCCCAAAGTCGCTTAAGATCCCCTCGACATTGTGATATTTTATACTTTCTAAAATGTAACAAATATTACGAATTATTATTACATTAAATCAGTAAAAAGATACATTTAATTATAACAATTAAATCAAACGACAAAATATTGTTAAAACAAAATAAGAGAAATATTACTTTAAGAATTATACTTGAGTTTGCGTTTAACGATTACAATTAGAGTCGTGCAAATGTGCAAACAAATTCAAAAGTAATTTTATATAATGAAATTGGAACGATAAAATAAAATGTAAAAGAAAGTAGTAGAGATAGAGAGTCAGACGAGAGAGAGAGAGAGAGAAGGTGCAAGAAAGTAGCGTATTATAGCAAGTAGTTTCCCGTACGATAAAACTAAGATCGTAAACGAGAGTTTTCGCCGTTAAGATAGACCTTCTTTCGCGATTTATAGTAGATAGTATCGATGAAACGATTGGTAATTTTCCCGGAAGGTTAGGAAAAAGAAGTGAGAAGAGTTTAAATGCAAGTTCAAGGGGTCATCTCTTAACCTTCCTTTTTCTCATTTTTTATCACATTCTCTCTCTCTCTCTCTCTCTCTCTCTCTCTCTCTCTCTCTTTCTCTCTCTCGTACTTTCAGAAACGCCAGAGTAGTAGAACGAGCTTACGCGGCGCCACGAACCGTCCCATTTCCGGTACGGCAGCGTCCGTACCGCGCGCTGTGTAGGCAATTACTTGGTCGGAGGAACGAAGTAGCGGAAAGCCGCTCGCCTCTAATCTGTTTGTGGTCGAAATCACGTTCGCGCGTTTCGCTAATGAAGAACCATTTAATTTTAACACCTTTTCGTAGGTTATTCTAAGGTCAGAAAACACCGATTCCTTCTTACGCATTTTTCATTTTCTCTCTTTTATCTCTCTTCCAATTTTGTTTTTACTTTTTCCTTTTTTCCCTCACGGATTTAACATTGTTACCATGATACCTTTACGCACAGAAGCTAGGATAGGAGTTTTAGTATCGACGGTTTAGTAATCGGATAAAGGATTAACTAACTCGGTCACGAACGGCTTTACTTTCTTTTCCCTTTGTGGTTATCTACACGAAGAAAACACGAGATGCCAAAGCAGGTCTTTTTCTCTGTCCTTTTTTTCTTTTTTCTTTTTTCTTCTCTTTCTCTACGTATCGAGAAAGGGTTTCGGTTTATTGATTTTTCCAACGGAAAATCCTAGAAATCGATAATTTATATAACGTCGTTCGCAAGCCATTGGAAGGATAATCGATAGACTCAATGATATTTTCTTCAATGAAGAATGTACGAATCTAAAGAAAGACCCTGTTTCGATTGCTACGCTTTTTACGTAGATACGCGAGAAGAGAAACGATGATAGTTTTTCTTTTTTTCATCCCCCACCCATCATCCTTACACACACACACACGCGCGCTTATCCCTCCCCAATCGAACGTTTCAACTTAAAAAAGTCTTCAAAGTTAATTCCCCTTTCGTGGCACGTTGCTCGAGCTCGTTCTAACGAGCGATTTTTGAAGAAGAAGAAGAAGAAGAAGAAGAAGGAAGAGGAAGAAGAGGAAGAGGTAGAAGAAAAAAAAGAGCAAGTAGTACGAAACGTTTCTCGTTCCTTCGTCTTCGAAATTCGTCTTCGAATCAAACGGTACTTATTTCTCGATTCGTTTTCTCCTTCCTCCTATTACTTTCGGCCTTTTTATTCTCCTTTTTATAAAAAAAGGATTTTATATAAAAATATAGGTATACGAGCGTCGAAGAAAAGAATGAATAGCAGAATGCAGACTTTTGCTGAGACTGGATTGAAGTTTAAATAGTTTTATTTTAAAAGTTTGTAGGAAACAATTGGATAACTTGTAAATAGTTCGATCGTTTAATTATTTCGAAAAGGAAAAAAAATTAAATTTTTCAGACGAATATTTTGGTTTTTATTTTTAAAGAAGTATTATTATTCATACTTATGATTTACCTATTCATATTTATTTCTGTTTGTTTTTTATTTTCAAACATTTTTTGTAATTAAAAAAAATTTTAACTGTAATTAGATAAAGGAACAGTAATAATCCCGAAGAAATCGTTTTAATCCCGTGGAACAATTAAACCGATACATAATCTCAATTTGTTTGTTCGCATTTATTTTTTCATTTCTTTTCGTTTTTTTTTTTTCGTTTCGTTCTGGTTTTTTCCTCTCCCTCTCTCTCTCTCTCTCTCTTTTTTTCCCTTTGAATTTTTCACATAGTCGCGCGACAAACGCTCGCGATAATGACCGTCAGCGTAATGACCGTTGGGGATGGTCCCGGATAGCTCGTGCTATCTCGTAATAGCGAGGACCTTTCCACCAATACCCCACTACGGCAACTATCGCCATATTGCAATTTGAATTTCGCTGAAATCGTCGGAAAAAGGCTGCCAGACCGGGAAATGAATATGTTAATTGGCTCTGGAATTGGCTGTCCCTATCAGGTGATTGATTAAAATTCGATACGTCCTGTGCTTCCGTTAAGGGCAAGCGTGATGGAATCGAGTGGTGGTGGTAGTGGTGGGAGTGATGGGGAGAGGGGAAAAGGGAGGAAGGGGATGGTTTAAGGATGGAGGAGGTAGGATAGGAGAGAGACGATCTCCTTTCTCTCTCTCTGCTTCTTCCTTTTCTCCCACCTTCCTTCCTCTTTCTCCTCTTCCTACCGTCCCTATCGGCCTTTCCCCTACCCCTCCCTACTACCACCAGCATCACCACCACCCTCAATCCCCCTTTCAACGGTGCCACTCGCGGAAGTTACTTTGTAGATAAACGAGATTGAAATTTCGATGGAAATTACCGGTGATACCTGTGGACTTAGACGAACTGTCGCCAAGTCAAACAGGGAACGGGGACTCGTCGATTAAGCACCACCACCACCACCACCACCATCACCATCACCATCCCCCACCTTTACACCCCGTTCTTCCTCGCGTGGCGTCATGGTATTCGCGATGTTAACGATCCTCGGAGTAACGACGTGGGTTAAAGTGCCGTATCGATATTCAATGAGGAGCACGCTCGTTACCTATGGCCCGTGAAATAACACCTATCTCTCTCTCTCCCTATCTATCTATGTATCTATCTATCTATGTTTCTCACACACGCTCGTTCTCTCTCCCTCTCTAAATGCTGTTTATCGACGGAGCTCCGATAGAATTCCGACGTTTCTACTTGTTCGATCGTAAGCCAAAACAGGCATATCGATAGCGTCAGCATATGCGAGATATAACAGTTATCTTCCTAGTCATTGAACGTTGATTAATGGAAGATATTCGTTCGAATGATGTGTGCAGTCTTGTTTAGTAATCGATATTAATTTAACGATTCGATGTTAGATGGTTTCCTTTTTTCATTTTTTTTTTTTAATTAAGTAAATAATCCTGGGAATAATTACAACTTGATTTTGTTTCACATAACTAATTAATAGGAAATGCTCTAATTCGCTCGGAAAAAGGAAATTTCGTTTTTTTTTGGAAAACTACAAAATTCACGGCGAAACCTGTTTTTACTGCGTTAACAATTTGGATTGATAAGGGATGTAAAACTGAAGAACGATTATGTTACGTTCGTATGATTATATTACTGTTTGTACTACTTTGTTGTTGGTACTTTTAGTTATACTACTTGATCTGCACGAACTTTAGATCGTACTACTTCGTCGGTTCATTTTTCTTCTACTACTACTTTGTAGAATGATATTTGCAGTTGTCATTCTTTTTGATCGTTCTACTTTAGTTGTTTACTGATCTTAGTGTCACAGTATGATCATATTATTGACTTTGTCATCTTTTATCCAGCAATATTAATAACATATGTTAATAATCATGTTATGTTACATTATTACATTATTATATACCAAGACTAATATTATTATATATACGAAAATATTGTATATATATATATGTCTGTTAAAGTTATATTTACCGTAAAGTCATATATATATATATATATATATATATATATATGTATGTATATATGTATGTTAAAGTTATATTTACCGTAAAGTCTTTAAGGAGTTATAGAAGGTAGCATCTACCTGCAGTCGTGCATCTGATAGATGCTCAAATACTCTTCTACGTAGTTTATGTTATGTGAAATACTAACTTTTACCTATGGGATTTAGCATGTCTCAAGTCTTTGGAAACGTTATCACAGGGGGAAAAGCATGTCTTGTTTTCCATAAGCAGAGTAACACGAAGCTCTACTTCGTGTTATGACTTTGTTGGCGTGGAAATGATAAATCCAAAAGCGTGAAAATTAACGAGCTTCCCTCGAACCTATTTCTACCTCTCTCTCTTCATATCCTTCTTTCTCTCTCGCTCTTTCTCTCTCCCTCCCCCTCTCTCTCTCTCTTTTTCTCTCCCTCTCTCTATCGTCCTCCACCAATTACTGGAACTCTAACGAATACTTCA
This sequence comes from Vespula pensylvanica, assembly GCF_014466175.1. Classification (NCBI taxonomy): domain Eukaryota; kingdom Metazoa; phylum Arthropoda; class Insecta; order Hymenoptera; family Vespidae; genus Vespula; species Vespula pensylvanica. The sequence goes on from NC_057695.1 coordinate 2,315,149, forward strand.
ATTTTACACGAAACCGTCCGTCCTAATTTTCGTGCTATTTCCTTTCACATCGTGGTATTACGTATCAAATGTGGATATAATTATTTGAATTGAATTATTTTTATTAGATTATAAGAAACTGAGTTTTCAAATTCTGTTGGTCATGCATATTAGATAAACTTAGTCATTATGCTTAGTTAATCCCGAGTTGTATACTATGATAAATATTGAATAAAATAGATCTTTGTTGGAAAACAATTTATTCGTTTATTTATTACTTCTTTTGTCTTTAAGAAGCAATTTTTAATAAAGTTTATTTGAATCGTAAATAAATTTTTGTTAATAATGATTATAATAGGTTACAAAAAAAATGATTACAATCGAAAATCCATATAACGAACGAAGTTCGAAAGCACTAATCGAAATAAACGATTTATCTCATTTAAAAACATTCTACATGGAATATGGATTAAAGGGAAAATTTATAAACCTTCGATAAATTTACCAACTTCGATATTATAACGTATCTGATAGCAAAATTGATACTTTGGGAATCTCCATATGTATTATATGATCTAACGCGTTGCAATTATTTATAACATGGTTAATTGAACAACACCGATACCAAATGCAATTTGTAATCGATTCCAAATCAATTAAAATTATTATATATAAATAAATGAGACTTGATTGCTGATCGTATTTCTGATTTTATTATGATGATTTCTTGTGAATGCTGATGGTAACTGGCATTTTATATCTATCTGATAAATAAAATTAACCTCTGCAACAATTTTTTGTTTTATGAACACACAAATTTTAATTCATTATGGTATCATTAATTTGGAAAAAAATTATTGATTTTCTTGTTACTTATGCGAACAGAACACCGAATGAAATGCATTCATCTATGTGCAATAAACAAACTAAACGTGATATTCCCTGGACCAACAAATTGTTATTCAACCATTTGCATCAGCAAGATTGGGTTATAATCATTTAATATTCATAGAATCATCAAGTCGATTTTCATGTTGTTTACCGTTCCTACATGTATGTATACGTACAATTCCAATCAAAAATCGAAAGATATATCATTAGTAAGATAATTCGTATACTAAAATTCTTTCGCGTTAAACGAATTAAAAAGAAAAACGAAAAAGAAAAAAAAGCAAAGAAAAAACAAAAAAAGAAGCAAGAAAAAACAAAATAAAATAAATTTGATTAGAGAACGGATTAGAGATAACAGGATTTAAAAGCATTTTGGAACGAACAACTTAATATTTCTTAATTTCTCGAATGAGCATACTGCATCTAAGAAAGGTCAGACGGAATCGAGACGTTTGAACGGAAACTGTTAAGGTAACTATAGAAAGGAAGGGTCCTGAGTAATGTAAAAAGCAGACAGAGAGGAAAATGTTAGGTGAGGGAATGATGGAAATACGAAAGAAGAGATTCTTTTTTAGAAAGAGAAAGAGAGAGAGAGAGAGAGAGAGACGGTCGCCTTACCGCTTCTTTCCACCAACTGGAGAAAACGTTGGGTGCGTTTACCATAGAAAAATGCTTGCGGAAGGTTCGGGTCACGTACGACGAGGCGATAACGTAGTCTTCCTACACTCGGACGTAAAGAAACGAGCGCGAGTGTGCGCACACATGTCTACTTAGACCAATGTGTACACCATCACAAACGACTCCGCAGTCCAATCCCCCCTTCAACCTCCCCCACCCTTCCTCTCCATCCCCATTTCCAGCTCTTCTCTCGCTCGTTCATTCTCCCAACCCGTATTCAAAGCGCAAGGAGTAAAAGGAAAGAGCGCGTGCACAAAGATCACATGCCGCCCAGATTGAGGCTGCAGGGTAAACGTTCGTGTTCCCACCCTCGTGACTACTCTCTCTCTCTCTCTCTCTCTCTCTCTTTCTCTCTTACTCTTACTCTTTACCCTCTTCACCCCTTACTCCGGATATCTCCGACGGGTCTCGCTCGCTTTGAGCAGATCTGCGTGAAAATGGGAAGAAAGTCTGGCGCACCGGCTTCGTTGCTGGAATAAACGAGATACCGCCGTGCCTGTGCGTTGCTTCTCTATGTCTACTTTAGAGGTTTCTATCTTTCTTGGTGTATGGATACGTACGTGTGTAGTATTGGGTTCGTAGATACGGTAGAAGCAAAGAAATCATCAATGGTACGAGGAATATCAGAAGTTCTCGATGACAACGGTTCACGATTGATGGAAACCGCGATCTCTTTTCTGCAAAAGGATCGTTCTAGAAAAAGTTTCTTTTGAGCGTTCCGTTACGTCATCAGCGATGGATTTTTCTCTCGCATCGATGTAAAAAAAAAAAAAAAGAAAAAAATATAGAAATAAAGAAATAAGAAAAAAGAAAAAAAAAAAACAGAAAAGAGATTCAAAGCTTCGTATTAACGTTTTACACCTTTACAAGGGCTAAAGCGTATGAAAAAAAAATTGTACGGATTATTCCATAAAAATATGTTTAGGGTAAGTAATTTTGGAATGAGAGTAATGCATTAATAATACGATACCCAAGCGTAATAATTACTACTGAATTTTTTAATCTTTCAATTCGTTTTTAAAAATAATCATTAAATATCGTGAGTATGTTCGGCCGGATTAGTATCTTGCTCTCGAGGGAAGCTTAATTGAATTGCATTGATGCAAATTGAAACGCGACAATGATAATAAATATATAATAGTTATATCTATATACATATACAAAAATGCGAATTGAGTGTATACATCGCGAGAGGGTTGTGCGATTTGAAAAATGGACTCTTGCTTGTTACGATTGATTATATCCATATCCCATAGAATTTTTCGTAGGGAATAAATGCACACGCATCCTCTCTTTATTGTGTTTCCATTAAAGTTCCATTTACAAAATGTCGGCTCGCGATCGCCTACGAACAAAAGGCCTTGTATTCTCTCCACCCTTTCTTTTTTTCTTTCTCTCCCTCTACTTCCCTCTCTCTCTCTCTCTCTCTCTCACACACAGCTCGATATCAATATCGATTTATTATTTTTCATCTACCATTTTAAACCCGTGTGACGTTACATACATACATTCACCATTGATCCGTCAAATTTGTTACTACAATTTCATCCTTTTCCGTTCGCATGTTTCGCTAATAACAACCGATTCGCTTTATTCGAGAATTCACGATGCCCCGGGTGGTACCATATTACGCGACATTCATTTGTATATACTAGGTACATTCGGGTGAGTGGTGCAAGGGGAGTCGGAAGTAGGGGCTTGGAGGATCTATCTGGTCCCACGAACTTCCATGAATTCATTAGCCCAGCCGTGTTTCCGACTAGCGCTCAGTAGTATCGTGCACACGTTTCAAGCATTGCGTCGCGTTGTCTATGCAAATGCGCTTTATTTTCTCACATTTTTCAATTTCCTAACGTCCCTCCTCTCTACACTCTGACGCTCTGCTCCTTCCGTTTCCCGTTTGAAGTGAAAGTTTAACGCGGTTGCGATCTTCTCTATTCCAAACGTGTGCTCGTAAAATAAATACACGAGCTTTACGCGATAAATTGTTTTTATGTTGTTTCCCAACAACTTTTTGGGGCTTGCTAGATAGTCATCGGGAGAGGAAATACTTTTAAAAGGAGTGGAAAGGGAGAAAGGGGAGATGAGGGAAAGGTCGAGGAAATCGCTTAGGTTAAAAAATTATTCAGGAAGTGTCTCTTTAAGAAATTCTAGTAGCGTCGTTTTTAGACCAGGTTAGGTACTATTGTTCGTTCTTGAGTTTTGACCTAATTACTTCGAATTGTAATGGACGATCGATATTACATAGACGAAATGTCATAATCGAATCTATGCATTTGCAGTTGAATATATTTACGCTATAACACGAATAGGAATACGTCGGAAAAAGACTGTTTGATTATTTAGCTGTACATCAATGACAGTATTTCTCTAGCCACGCAACGTATTCCCCAACCCCTAATGAATATCCTATCCAGGATTATCATGTTGAAGAGACGCTAATTAACACGTCACATACCGTAATGGCCACTTAACTGGACACAGTGCTTCTCATTTGTAAACCATAGATTTCCGTCAACATGTTATGCATCTAACTTGAGAGATAGAGATAGAATGAAAGGGGAAGAAAGAGAGAGAATACAAATGGTGTTCTGCCTTGGGGTTATCGCTCTTCTTCTCTTTTCTTCTGTCTGTTTGTCTCTCTCTCTCTCTCTCTCATTCTTTCGTTTTCGAAGGAGAAACGAGTGGATTTTCCACGCTCAAAAGAGTGGAATTACACTCGTCGCGCTACCTTTTTGTTTCTTGTGAAACGGAGGCAAACGTAATCGGATTTCGTCGGCAAGAGCAATTATACAAGTTAACCGTAATTCATTTCGGCAATTTAAGAAGACTCTCTCTCTCTCTCTCTCTCTTTCTCTCTCTCCATCTCTTTCTCTGTCTATCTTGTTCACTCTTTTGAAAAGCGGCCATTCGCTATCAATCCCTTTAGGAATGGAAAGAGTGAACGAGAATCGTTAAGAACAAAGGGAGGAAAGGTTAGCTTTTCTCGTTTCGTTTTGTTTCGCTTTTATGTCCGAGATGATGAAGGGCCATCAGATTGGACACAGCTTGCTGGATTCTTAATTAGATAAAGTCGAAAGAAAAATGATGGGAAGAGTGAGAGACGCGAATCGACAGCCGTATATACGTATAGACCAACCTCAGTGCCACGTCGATTTCTCCATCGCACCCACTTGTTGAACCCCGGACGCCAATACTCGACGAAGTATTCCTCTGTGTATTCAACGCCGTGACCATTTCCGAATCTACCTTGAGTCCTGACTGACATAAGCACGCGAGGACTATGAAGGTTCACCTCGAGATACTCCTTGCCTTCTTTCGTTACCATGTTCTTTGGGCACCACGCACCGCCTCCTTTGTCCTGCCGTAATCTGAAAAAGAACATAAAAAGAAAAAGATAAATTATATTATAGTACATATGTAATGTAATTTAAAGTATGATTGTAAGATAGATGATAGAATAAATCGTAGGAAATACAATGAAAATCAAAACATGTCTTACAGCGGTATATAAAAATATATTAAATTATAAAAATTCAATGGTAATAAATTTTCTGGTTTATTATATCAAATTAAAGATCGTTTTCAGGGCAATGCATTGGTGGAGTTAGATCGCTTATGTTGCGTGCTATGGAATTTTGAGAATAACGTTTACGTAAGGGTTCACGTTGGTACTAGGAAAGTTGAGAAGACGAAGAGAAAGAGAGTGAGCGAGAGAGAGAAAGACAATCTACATGGAAATATTTTAGCTAGCTTGGAGAAGTACCTACTATCATAGAGAAACGGCATGCCCGCATGTAAACAATAGACTAGGCGAAACCCACTAAAAGCGTTTGCGGTTAATTAGGTAGCAATGCCGTTAACAGTGTCCTAGCTTCTACCCAACCTTGTCTAAACCTTCCAGTAATTTCAGCTTTCTCTCTTCTCCCTATTCTCTCTTCTCTTAGCTCTTTGAATCTCTAATCTCTAAATAACGGAAATATCAAATATGTTCCTAGATTAGATAGAATACGTTGATATTGAAACGTGATCCTTCATGAAAAAACGTAATTATTGTAACATGAATTATTCATAGGAGTATATAAAAAATCTTTCAACCTGAGTAATAAGTATTATTATTCAAAGGAACAACCAAACAAATAATTGATCTGATATTAAATGTCTATTAATGTGATTTCTAAAATCTATTAATCATAAATCATGAATATTATAACATACATACCAACTAACCCGATATATTATACATGTTCCTGAAAAAGTCGAATGTACGAAAATGACTCCTTTTTTGTTCGTAACAAGATTTTATCCTAATAGGAAGCCAATAGTCTCTAAAACGAAATTTACGAAGGTACCAGATAGCTCTTTTGCTGGTGTCGGGATAGAATGCATGGTTAAAAGTAGCCAAGCTGAGAAATGCACTGCTCTTGGGTTCATGAGAGAGTGAGAGATTTCAAGCTAGAGAGACAGAAGGAGAGAAAGAGAAAGAGAGAGAATGAGAATGGTTTGGAGAATGAAAGGGGATAGAGGGCAGGGTATTATGGGTGCCTCATCGGTCGAAAGGTGCATTAGCATTGCTAATGACTCGTGGTCGTTACAGTCACACGCGCCGGTAGCAACCCACCTTTGCTATGCTTAGTGCCGCGAAGCACATTCGTTATGAACCTCACAAAGTCAGCAGGTTCTCTGCGTTTTCGCAGACTCGATGCTAAATAGGAACGAGATATCGAGACTTTGTGTTAGCAACACGTTTCCATCTTCTACAGGAAACTTTCTCAATACTCACCTTCGACTTTGTCTCCGGTATTACCATTGCTTAGCTCTTTGGATTCATTTGATCGATAACGAACATTTGCAAAATATCGTTCGTTTTTAATGAAATGACTTTAATGACTATACAACATTGTATGTTCTTCTAAATAAATTGATATAAAACAAAAAGTGTTAACAGGGACGATAGATGAATTGAAAGATATGAAATTCGAGGAATAGACGTCGTTATTTTATTTTAAATATTGGATAAAGATATATTTATTAAACTATATTTCTGATATATACATATATATATAAAATTTTATTAAAAATTTATTGATGTATGTATATATATATCAATAAATTTTTAATAAAATTTTTTCGTCGTATTCATGATAAAAAAATAATAATCTCTTTTTACTCGAAGCTGATGCACGTAACAATGAAATACATTGCCACGTAACAGCCGTATACGTTATTTTACATTTTTATCTATCAATTTAACAAGAATAAATCATTTTACTGTGCGCCACCGCGTATTTTTCGAATTTTATCGATAATTTATATACTCGTTCTCTCGAAGAGAAAATTTCCATTTTGACGTTCACTTCGCAACTTGTCAACCGAGGAAAAAAATGCGTGAACACCGTATATGATATTTATATATTTCTATAATAAAGTAATATTTGTGGAAATAAATGATAAAGCTATTTTTCTTTTTTTTTTTTTCTTTTTAAATATTTAATTGAATTAATTCGACCGAAATGAAGAAAAATTGTTCGATCACTTGCCAAATATTTTTCGAATCATCTGGAAGTTAAGTAAAAGATACATAAATTATTTATTCGAGCTTCGATGCTTTTAAATTATGAAACCAAAGATTAGTTTTCACGTAATACCGATCGGAGAATGGTAGTAGTAGAAAATTTCGGAAAAGTAGTGTAGTACCAGATGTCAGCGAGTGCCGACCGTACTGGTCGGACATGTGGACACTGAAGTTGGAGATTGTTCGAGCACGTACTTACTACTGTCGACCAGAATTAACGTAATTGTTAACGTTATATCGTATTTTTTATCAGTTTTCTTTTCCTTTTTTCTTTTCTTTTCTTTCATTCCGTTCTGAAAATTATTTTTGGCTTGCAAAAACGCATCAAAGCGAAATATATAAATTCTTCTTACGTTAATATTCTTTCTTTTCTTATTCGTACAATGGTATCTGACAATTTACAGGAGAGGAGAATTTTACGTTAAAGAAGATAAAGATAGAAATAGAGATAGAGATAGAGAAAGATAGAGGAAATCATGAAAGACGAATTTACGGGCTGTACGAGCGTTTTAACGGTGTCTGATCTCTGTGGGAAATCCCAAGCGAATGTGTTATGCAGTGACTCTGAAAGCAGAGAGATTGGTTCGTGGAGGGAAAGCAGAAGAACGGAACCATTCGTAAAAAATAAAAGGTAGAGGAAAAAAGGAGCAAGAGTAATGCTCTTTCTCTCTCTTTCTCTCTTTCTCTTCTGTCTGTCCGAATCGTGAAAGCGGAAAGCGGAAAGCGATTGCGATGGTTCAAAAATTTACCGAACGCGCGGATGCTTTCTTCTACTATTTTTTTTTCTTCATCAATTGAATTTACACGCGTGACTTTGTTCGTTGAACAAAGCAATAGTACGATGATAATATATTATTTCTGTTGGAATTATTAATTTATTCATGTTTCGCGATTCTCCGTCTTTTTTCTGCAATTTCCAAAATTTCTTCGGAATCGTGATATTCGTCAAACGGTGTTTTAAAAAATTTTAAAGATCGCACGGTAGAATTATTTTTAGAAAATAAATTTACTTTTACAACTATTTCTGTTAGTCATTGTAGAAAAATAATTTTTTAATATTTCATTTTCATGCTACGATGTCCTAAAAATGTTTAAATGAAAAATATATGTATGTATATTTTAGACCACTATATAATCACTGGCTCATATACATATATATACATATATACATATATATATATATATATATATATATATATATATATATATATATACGGATTTTCTCCTTCATTTTACGTATGGTATTATTGGACATTCCAGGAATTCTAATGTCGAATGTGGCATCGACTAAATGACCCGTGAAAATTCTTGCCGACCCTACCCGATTTTACGCAACTTCGAATCGTCCTCCCTTTCTCTCTTATCTTAACCCATCGACCATTTGGGAACGGTAGTAACTAGAAACGAGCGAGGCTTAAAAGTACAGTAGGGAGAAAGAATATGGAAAATCTGTATTATCCAACAACGAATCGTGCTCGTTCGAAGAATAGTATCGTTTGGAAAAGCGAGCATCTCACAATACTTTTCCTGATTCGAATCAGAACGATATCGTTACGGTATCGATACGATATTCTGGACTTTTTTCTAGTACTTCGGAAGAATGGTGGTTCATTTAACAAAAAAAACTGAGAGTCTAAAATCTGTCGCGTGATTTATCGATTTTATTTCAAAATAGTCTATAAACTACTTCTTAAAAATCTTTTAAAATGTTCTCATCGATCGTCAATCGAGATTTTGTTGTAGAAAAATTGAAATGATCTATAAATATATACAAGGTATATAATGGCCTATGTATGTATACATATGTTTATGTGTGTGTGTGTGTGCATTATAATACAAAGATATTATAATTTCCTACCATCAGAATCAGACAGGCTCTTTCAATTTCAAAGAGTATCGACAAGCCTGTTGGATGGAGTGTAAGGATAATGGCTATAAGCTCTTGAAAGCTCGCTTATACGTTACAGCCCTTTTCCGAAAGTTAACCGTTGAAGGACGATAACAGAGATAAAGCGGCATCGGTATATACATTTATAATACCGTATCACGTTATCTTGGCTTTTGGCCTGTGACCCTAACGAGAGTTACGTGCTGCCGGAAACACGTCTGTATATTCAACCAGAATTCCACAGCGTCTTCCTGTCTCCCGAGGATAGAACTTTCGGGTGACAAACTTGATCCACAAACAGTTCTGTGTGTGTTGCGTCTTAAAGAAAATAACATCTCTGATTAACTCTCTCTGTTATTTCTATTTTAACAATGACAGCAATTCGACACTGTCGTTGAGAATAAATTTGAAATAATTACAAACATCAAAATAGCACGATATATTCTTAATGAAAATGCAAGAAAAACAAAAAACAAAATCAAAAAATAAAGAAAAGAAATGAAATGTTGCAAACGACATCGAAGCTTCGTTAATGCAAAATGATAATAAGAAGAAACAACGTTAAGATCCGCATTGTCCATGGGAAAAAGCCTGAGGCGAGGTATCTTATCGCAATGTAAATCATGCTCGGACTATGAGTTGAAACCGAGGAAACAACTCGTCTCACTTCACTCTACGTGGGGAAACGTTCCCGTGGTGAAACGTAATGGAAGTGGGCGTTGTGCGTCGCCGCATTAACGCCGTGAAAGAGCAGCAAAATAATCAGAACGTCCCCTGCTCTCGTCGTTGAAAGCATAAAGCGTTGGATGAGCGTCGATAAAAGTGCTAAGCTCGCTAGCTGCCGGTGGTGATGCCGTTGCTACTGCTGATACTGCTACCCTTCTCGTTTCTGTCCAAGATTCTTTTTATGTTCACGAGAATCCTTTATGCTGATGCGCTTCATACGCGGTTTATCGTACGGCTAGTGCAATGAAATATCTGATGTTGCTTGCTGCCGTCGTTACTGTTGTTGCGCGATGTTGGAATGTTGCGATGAAATGACGAGTGAAGTGAGAGACAGAAAGAAAAACGTAGATCGATATTCCCTATCAAAGCCAATCTCGTTCGTGGTAAATTATGAATACGTTCGAGGAAAATCTTCGCAAAAATGTGAAAATACCTTCATCTTCGCTACCGGGTTTTTCTTTTTTCTTTTCCTTCTTTTTTCTTTTTTTTTTCTTTTTATCTTTTTTTCTTCCCCGACGAAGAAAAATAAAGAGTTCGAATGAAATATCCGATCGAAGGAAAATAGTTCTTTCGATGGAAGGGAAGGAGAGAATATTGAAATATTACTTTGATTTATATATCTATATATAATAACCAATTCATATGATTATATGTGTGTGTATATATATAAAATGATATATTGGTTGGGATTTCATAGTTATTGACCATTAAATATAGGCTTCGTTGAATTTTTGATATCTCAAATTTTCTTCCTAGATAGAATTTTAACTAAGCTTTCGAAATATCTCTATTTGGTAAGGTATCAGTTATACCAATTACATGAAATAATTTTAGATTTGTTAAATAAATGCTATCGAGAGAGTAGGTCGCTGATAGAATATTTTCAAATGCATAGTTTCGAAAAATACCTAAATAGATACAGTCGTGTGATATAAGTTTGGTGAAAAGAGGATAACGTTCATACGCTCGACACGAAACGCGGAAGTGAGTCGATATGGGAAATAGATTTTCGTTATCGTCCACGTCCTTCGCGCGAGCGAATGATATAGCCCGAATGTGGAACTAGTGGTCGATTTCTTCGCGGAAATTCAATATCTCTAAATGGTTTTTGACTTGGTATCAAGAATTGGAAAAATTTCACGGGGTATTCTAGCATGAATTGTTTTTTGTTTCTTTTTTCTTTGTTTCTCTTTTTCGCTTCAAAGCTATCTAGCATAAAATTTTATACAGGTAAATAAAGACAGCAAGTCGAAGAAGGATGTAAATACTCTTGGGCATTGTTAATCAGAAATCTCGTCGTAGTGACTTCAGAACGTAAACGACACGTTAGATAAATAATCGGTGCATGCTCTCTCATTAATTATCCGTCCCTTTCAGGATTTAAACCCCTGAGACATCTTGTTACTTCACGTAGGTACACGAATACATTATACTTTAAGAAATTTTACGTTGAAAGAAAAGAACGTAGAAAGTATAATGGAACGCCTCGGGTCGTTGGGGACGATAAAGCAAAAGTCTCCTATGCTACCGAAGAAAAGAAGAAGAAGAAGTAGGAGAAGAAGAAGAAGAAAAAGATAAGAAAAAAAAGGAAAGAAATTAAATGATTAACCTGCAAAAAAAACCTTTTCACTTCTTTGTTACTCGTAAAAGGAAACTCAATCTTGCGATAGTTAGATTCCTTCCATACTTTTTTGTTAAGCTGTATGAGTTGTGAGTTGACAAGGAACGCTTCTTTGCTTAACGTAATTTAAGCATTTTAACAGGCAAATTTCTAAAGGATATTCTTCTTATAATAAAATGAAATTTTAACTTTAGGAAGACTATCCTGTTACGAATATCCTTTTGCGTTTAATCAAACTAGATCAATAATTTAATGAACATTATTAAAATTAAATTATAAAGTATGCGAATTATATATATGCGAATTTATTTTTTTCCCTTTTAACGATAAATTCTGTAAAATGTGTAATGTGAGAAAGAAGAAACTTGAAAAACTATGGCATATTCGAAACATAATTTATACGTATTGATACCCAATAATGGTCAGTCTTCAATCGATGACAGGGGACTTAAATAAGGGTTGAAATACATGGGCGGTGTACTTTCGATGAATTTTATGTACCAACCGATCGTAAACTCAGTAGCCCCCAGGGCGATATAAGCTTCACGTTCCTTCCATTTGAAATTTCGACGAAACATTTCTACCACTTCTCGTTCTCTCTGTCTTTCTTTCTTCTTCCGTCGAATGCGTTTCGCTTGACTTTCAATTTCAAACTTGAGAGAAGTCCGATCGATCCGAGACATGTTACAGATCGTAAAATGGAAACGTCATTTTAAAGCCCGTTACTCTCTTTCTCTTTCTATCGTCAAAGTAAATCCCGTGACAATGATGGTTTGCGCATCCGTTAGTTTTCGAAAAGATTCATATTTTGATTCAACATATTTACAACAATAACAACAACAACAATAATAATAATAATAATAATAATAAAAATAGTAATATGATTTCTAAGAAAAAAGAAGGAAAAAAAATAGAACAGTCGATTATAAAGTATTGTATTAATAAATATTATCGTAGAGTTTCATTCGGACGATAATTCTATTTAATTTGAAACACTAAAATACGGGTGCGTTCCATGTTAGAGACATATAGCGATGACCGAGTTAGATCAATTCAAGCCTCGCTCAGTGAATTCAATCAGTCGAGTCGAATGAAATTGAACTAAGTTCGTAAATGCATTCACATAGTGAAAGTCAATCAATCGTTTACAGGTGCATTTAGCAACGTTATTTGTGTTTCGCACTTTCTATCACGGTCGTTAGCGTTGCATATGTCAATCAAAAAAAAAATAAATAAATAAATAAATAAATAAATAAATACATACATAAATAAATAAAAAAAAGAAGCAGGACAAAAGAAAAGAACTGAAGCAAGGGAAAAAAACATAAATAAAAGACAGTTTTATGATAAAATATCGTGTCTTTAGGAATAAAAGGGAGGGAGAGAGAGAGAGAGAGCGTTTGACTAGACGCGATATAAGTATAAATACGGCGCTCGGTAGTCAAGTACTGACCTAGTTACACCTTAACTACTCCTCCTATGTTAATTTAACGAAGGCAAAATGCGCGGCCAGCCTCTTATCGCAACGGGGGTAACTCCCCAACCCCTTTTTTCTTTCTCTCTCTCCCCCCCTTCTCTCTCTCTTTCTCTCTCTCTCTTTCTCTCCCTCTCTTCAAGTGAAACATTCTATGTAAAGTGGGCCCTCCTACGGTTACAAAGCGGCGCGTGCTATGTCAATGAAATGTACGTGAATTCAGTGTGCCGGCAGAAAAAAGGGACGGGGATTGGGGAGGGTGAACTGTGTAGAACGTCCAAGATAAACGTCGCTGCTCGTGATGTTATGAAGGGAGAAATATAGGAGATCGATAGCCACTGCTGTGGTGCCGATAGACACACCAACAAAGAGACTGAAAGAACTGATATTGAGGTAGATAGGTATATAACTTTTCTCTCTCTTTCTATAGTGCTTTTTAAAAATATATCTCTTCGAAATAAACCATTTTATTTTATTAACGATTTGTTCCTTTCTTTTTTCTTTTTCTTGTTTCTTTCTTCTTTTCCTTTCTTCTTTTTCTTCTTCTTTTTTTTTTACGAAATTATAGTAATTCGTACGATAAGGGAGTATAGATTGTTTTAAAAAATTTTTCAGACACTTATCAAGTCCCCTACTTACAGAAACGTGATCGCTTCCTCTTTTTTCATATCTACCCTATTTAGTTAATAAAAACTGATATATTTATTTTTTACGTGTTATCAAATTCATGTAACATACATCACCGTGTATACTTCTCTGACTAATAGCTTAGCATTTTTTTTAAATCGCAAGGGGTTAAAAAGAAAATAAAATATAGGGAAGTTATCCTTTATCATAAATCATTGGAACGAAAGGGAATTTGGAAATGGTAACAAAATATAAAGTGGGCATATCGATCGATACAAAGGCGAGAAAAGAATATGCCCGTCCATTTTTCTTTTTCACGTATTTTCAACACTCTAAAACCGACAACGCACGTTACGTTTATAGGACGCTTTATGTTTGTCCGATACTCGCCAGTATTCTTCCTCTTTCACGTGCCTCTCACTTTCACCACTCGTCGAAGAATCCGACTCGTCACGCTACTACTTCCTGTCTCTCTTTTTTTCTCTTTCTCTCTCTCTCTCTCTCTTTTCCTACCTTGCTCCCCTTGCTATAGCTTCACACGTTTTTTTTCTCTTCGCGCCTTGTACAGATCTATTTCTTCTCTTTTTTTTTCCTTCCTTTTTTCCCTCTTTTTTCTTTTCTCTTTTTTTCTCGACTACCGCTTTAAAGTTCTCTTATCTTCTTTTCTTCGATGTTCTCTCTGGCTATATATCTTTCTCATATTTCCCTCTCTCACTCTCTTTCTTTCTCTCTCTCTTTCTCTCATACATTGACACAGAACCTTTTTACAGTAGTCTATTGCCGATCGCTATAGTTACGGAAAAAGGAAAACTATTTACGATGTCAAGTACAGGCAATACCCGTTAGCGCCTTAATCATTTTTATTGATCGAATCTTTTTCCTTTTTCATAATCGAAGACATCGAGCATAAGGTTTCGTTTGGGAGATAATGCGAAGGTAAATCGAAGGGGTTTTCAAGGGTGGTATCGGACAAATCGTATCTCTGAAAAATTAACCAGTCACGTCGTACCCGGTAGCCCGTTTTGCGAATAGGAGCTGCGACTCGCCCTAATACAGATTTATTGCCGTCTAAGAGCCGGAGCTGGGCGTCCTAATACAGGTATTACGCTGACGCAGGCACCAGGAATTTACACGAAATTGGAGGTAATTTGTAGGAGTCGAGCTCGTTCCATCTTCCGCTCACCCCTCTGCCTATGGTCCGTATTCCTTTCTCTCTCTCGAGTACACACGTACACACAAACACGTCTATACATGAACGCGTATCCTCACCCTATCTTCTATTACGTGTGCTTTCTCTCTCTCTCTCTCTCTCGGATCCGTGCCGCGTTGTGGCTGCCTCCTGTGCCCGTTTGCCTACGGCTCCAGTAACCCATCCTCACGATATGTAACTCCAGCAAAGGCTATCTAATTGAATGCACCTGCTATAGGTGGCACATACGCTTCCTAATTTATGGTCCCTCTCGTTAATTAAAATATGGTCATTCGATACAACCACAAACAAAAGATTTATATATCCCAGAATTTTTTTCGATTCACCTCGATCAAACTCGTCGATAAAATCTGTATCGAATTTGGATAACTATTTTAGGTTTAGATTCGGATTGAGTTTGATTAAATTTTAATGGAAATTTATCAGAGAAATATTAACGTTCGTTTATAAAGGCGACGATGACTGCGTATCATTCGAGAACTGCAACGAAATCGTTTCGTCTAGACCGATCAATGGCAGTCTGCTTTTGATTTTTGTGGTTTGCAAATCGCTTCAACTTCGTTTTTCCCATATGACGCTTTGTTTATGATAGGGATAAAGAGATAGAATGAAAAGAAGTAATAAAATAGAGAGGATTTATTCATCGGATGGAACGGCTTTAAAGGTTATAAAGCAATAAAAGGGGATAGCGTACCGCGAGTACCCCAGTACGCGTACCATGAATTTTTGAATTTAAGCAGAAAATATTCCAGGACCGATACGAATTCGGACGGAAACAATTATGACGCAACCGAAAACACGCCTTTATTAACGTCCATGTATAACAGACAAAGATGGGAGATAAAGAGAAAGAGAAAGAGATAGAGAGAATGGAATTCGTTTCTACGGGGATAACAAAATGACCACGGTACTCGGTATCCGACACAAACATTGGATTATACCTGCGTGATATCATTGTTCTCCCTTACCTCGCATGCTTCGGCCCAAGACTAGGGTCATACATGGAGCTGGCCGTGATGTCTTCATTGGGGATTTCACCGCTCTCCATGCCCAGAGCGTTGGTGCATTGTCCTGAAACAATTGGAAGGGCTACATTAAACCAGAGATCAATGTCAATCTGTGTACGTCGTTAACTTCTAACTGATTGTGTGGATCTATGGTACAAGTAGATCAGGACGAGAGTGTACCTATGCAAATTAATTACGTAAATGCTTTTCGAGAATTCGTGCTGGTTCGTGATCGCAATCAAGTTCAAGCGGGATAACGAATTTGAAATATAGATAATGTTATCGCGCCTAGCTTTGTTCTATCCTGTGTGAGCTAACGTTAGAGAGGATAGCGCGAGAGACAGGACAAGGGTGTAACGATGAAAACGTTGGTAACACACAGGTAAGCGAAGTCCATGATAAATCGTCGAGTTTGCAGGGAAGTCATGTACAACTCGAGCGAGACCGAGAGAGAGAGAGAGAGAGAGAGAGAGAGAGAGAGAGTGAAAGATAAAGAGTGGAGGGGTAGCAACAGCAAGTTGCGATACGCCGTTGCACTTAAGCTACGGTTCTGCAGTTACGTGGCAAAGTTTCAAAATTGCAGAATGCAGCGGACGTGGGATTAGCCGGACGGCTCTTCGCGCGACCTATCCTGCTGGTTTACCTTCGCACACTCTCCCCCGTTCTCTTTTCTACCCCTCGTGCTATCTCCTCTCATATCGTTTCCCATACTACGCCATCGGAATATAACTTCGAGAGTATTTCTAACAATGCTTTACGTTTCACCTAACCCCAGAATGTACTTGGATATACCATAGATGCATGGAGATTTCCGCATGTATTCTAGTCGATCCATTCGACTTGCAATGTTTCCATTAGGTTCTAGCCTGATTACAACAAAAGTAACTTCAATGGTAAAGGTTTGGGTATCTAGAGCTAGATCAGAAATCGTTCCTGAAGCCCCATTGTATCTTGAGTGACTAAACTAGCTGTTGTGATATGCAAGCCTTTCGTTAAACTCCAACGAATATTGAAGTTTCTCTACAAATAGAGGTACTTATAACATACTACTCAACTAGTCTCACTAGTTATTCTCACTAAGCTTATGTATTCGTAGAGCTTAGAATAATCCTGAGAAACTCTCGAAATTTCTCGTATAATTCAACGTGTGATTTTTGGATGATGGAATAGAAACTCGAATCCGTTGGATGATGGAATCAAAGATTGTACATAATCTCTGATGTATAGTATGTTTCGAATAGTTACAACCTGTATATCGCGTATAAACGAAGAAAGTTCAGTTCGTGGTACGGATTGATAACCATTACGAAGCCACGCGGCTGGTCTCATGTCCCAAGGCAATAAGTCACTTTGACGTGTCGCGACGTTCTAGACGCAACGCGTTTTAACACGTCGCGTGCATAACAAATGGTCCGAACGAATCGCGACACGATCGATATGTTGCCATCACACGGAAGTCGTATGTATACGTGTGCTCCACGTCATTGAACGAGATCGATAGGCGGTGGACCGGTATGATATTTTAGAACGCTTTCGCGTTCTACGACGATGGATTGTTGTGTGCCTTGGAAAATACCAAAGCTCGAAGATGGAATTCTTTTGATTCTCTCTTGGGATATTATCGATTTCCAGTTAAATCGATTTCATTAATACCTATTACGTTCTATTGTGTACACCTGTTCTTTGACTTACGCCAAGTGTTTTCCTTTCGTTCGATTTCTTTTTTCCCTCCTTTCTTCTTTCTTTCCATTTTATTTTTCTTTTTTCTTCGCGCGGATAAAAATCGCGTTAAAATGGAGTCCATCGGTACGAAGGAAAGAAACGAACGAAATTTACTACGTTATCGACAACGCAGTAAATTCAATAGAGATTATAGAGGAACGTATATAATATTTTCTGACCGCGTAAAATTAGATCGTGTAAACAGAGAGCATATATGATATAAAAGTAGCGTGTAAACGCTACGAGATAATTTATCGCTTACTGAAAGTATTGCGTAAATCAAGGAACCACTGTATATTAATTCATTGTCACTGAGACGTATGAGAATTTATGATACAATAGAAAAATAATAGGATTATGCGATATAAATTTATAAGTGTCTTCTTTCATATCGAACAAAATTGATATTTTACTCGGCGTTAATTGATTCGCTTAACGAGAGAGGAGGGAAAAAAACGGGAGAAAAGCAAAAAAAGAATTCAACAAACAAACACAAACAAACGAAACAAAACAAAACAAAAAGAAAGAAGAATAACGAGGAGGAACGAGCTCAGCCGCATAGGCAGTGCCACGCGAGAACGATTTAGCACAATGACACTCGGCCGTTCGTCTGCGTCTGAGCAGCTATTAGATAGTATTGTTAATTCATCGTGCGGCTGACATTTCATTTGCGTGGGTACAATAGCTCTCCAAGCTGGCAGATGCGTGAGAGACTCGTGCGTCCGTTTTACGAGAAGCGTTCTCACTTTGCTTTCGAGCTTGGAAAAAGGGATAACTATGTATAATTGTAAATCGACCGTAAAATAGACGCGACTGGATTCGTTTTTACTTTTGATGAACATCCAAGTAAGAATGGAACAAAACGTTTTATCTCGTTAAACTATCTCGTACCAATTGGGAGTTGCTAGCGTTCTACTAGTTTCAATATATCATTAGTATTTCAATATTAATGATCAATATAAATGATAGTGAACGACATAACGCAAACGATCGATTTATAGTTCTTTGCTAAACACATACGAAATATTGATAATACCGATAATAGTAAAATTATTGTGGTTGAACATTAATTCGTATAATGGTTCTGAACAAAGGATCTTCTATATCGATCTAGTAACCTCATTGAATACTCACACGTAAACGTGTGCTTAAGAAACCAAAGGAAATTCCAAGGAATGAATTGTATTCCAGTGTACGAGTATATGTACCTTCCTACAAACGGAAAGTACCCCAGGGACGATGCATGGCATACTTATTCTACGAGTACGTGTGTACAATCCTGTGTACGTTTCTCGATTCATTGTTCCTTTGTATGTGTACGCAACGTGATTTTGATGCAAGAACGAAACATGCAAAAACAAAAGTATAGTACACATTTCTCTTAGCTCGGTTTAAAAAGATGATAGAGATTTTTGTCTTAGAAAAGAAAACATGTTGGATGTTAAATCTGATAAAACTTACCTAGATCCAAGCATCGGTAGCACGGTAACGATGACAGGATAAAGACGGCAATGAGTAGTCTTCGAAGCGAAGCTAAATCCAAAACTATAGCAAACATCGACATGTCACCGACGACCTGGGTCATCGACCTGGACGCACCACCAACGAGACGTTCCTCATCACTAACTATTGCCGATCCTGAATCGGTTCGGTCATCGAGCATGTCCCTGGCATACTTGTAACCGCGAACTGCTGATTTTCCGCCGATAGCCTGTGCAGAAAATAAATAGTACATGTTATCTATTATTCAATCTATTACCATTGGATCGAAGTTTTTAACGAAGAGAGCGCAAATCGATACCATTCGTTTCAAAGTTCGCCGACTATACTTTACCTATATATTATGTATATATTACAAGTATCATTTGGTTATTCTCTTAGCTTCTTGTTTTTTCTTTATCATAAAGTTCAAGAGCCTATTCTCTCTAACATGACTCAGAGTCACTACTATCGATGGAATATATTTTGTCGATATATCCCTTTTCCATTTGTTCGTTCTAACACAGAGGATATATGTCTACACCTTGGCAAGAGGGTGAAAACTATTTTATTCGATGAATGCGAGGTCGCAGCAACGCCCGTTAGATCCTCCTTTCCCGGCCCATTTATACTCGCCTCACACGTAGTCACAGATATGTACAGCTACATAGAACGCGCTTATATAAGGCAAACGTAGACACGCGCACCATCATCGTCCTTCCTACACACCATCCACTGAAGCAATCCCTCGTATCTCGCGAGTCCGGACTTAGCTTGGAAACTGCAAGATATTCCGACCGCGTCGACCCACATTGAAAGTTTCCTCGAATGTACGTAACTACGCAGGTAGAAAGACGCGAGTGTCATTCACCTCCCTACCACCATAGACGGAGGAGAACAGAGAGGGCTGGTTTCTGTACTTGAAAAGTAGGACAGTGGCAACGTGCATCATGTAGGACTAGGAATGATTATCGAGAAACGATGGTACTAGATTTTAAATATATTAAGAAAGGAATTTAAAAATTTGACGCGCTGAGATTTCACATCATGGAGATATTAAAATTTCTCTCATTCGATAACACGTTTTTCTTCGGATATTCACCGTAATTAAATTCTTTAGAAAGTTTATATATAAAGCCCTTTAACCTCCATGAAAAGGATTAATATATGCACTTACAAAGGTCACGTTATTACACCGGTTGAAAGTGATCCACTTTATCCTTTATCCCGTTCATGGATTTGATAACAAGGAGTTATCGCGTTATGGAAAAATCGGGGCTACCCGTTTGCTGGATCGAACGTACCTACCATTGAACTGAATCGTGATGGTGGAAAGGGAAGAGGGATCTTCCTAGGAACGCTAGACGAGATGCGACTTCGTCGAAGCTTTTGTATGCACTCGATAACCCGTGCAGAACAAACAAGCCTACGAGACACAAAAGGGGAAGAAAGAGAAAAAAGTGAGGGGAAAAAAGAGTGAAAGAGAGAGACAGAGACAGTAAGAGAGAGAGAGAAAGAGTTGAAAAGCGGACTCCTGTTCGATAAACGAAGGTTCTCTTCTTTCTTTTCTTCATCCCACATGCCAAAGTACTGTCATTACCCTGCATGAACAGAGAAAGAGAAAGAGTTAGATAGATGGAGAGGGAAGAAGAGAGAGAGAGAAAGAGAGGGGAAAAGAGATGTAAACAGAACGATTTTGCGATGCAAATTTCATTCCGTTTCTCTCCAACATATATCCTTCTTCTTTCTCTTTCTATCTTTTTCATTCCTTTCAGTTCTCTTCCCATCCCGTTACTAGTCTCTTTAAGTCGATACTTTTTCTTTATCTTCTCCACGCCACCCTTATTTTTTACGTCTGCGTCCCCTCCGTCGTATCTTTATCTCGTGCCCTTTTCTTTTCTTTCTTTTTTTCCCTGTCTTTTTCTCTCTCTCTTTTTTTTTTCTTTCGAAAGAAACGTCGAGGCTTTTCCTGTCTCTTCTTTCTTCTCTCTCTCTCTCTCTCTCTCTCTTTCCCTCTAGGTGTTGGCGAGCACTTTCCAGAGTTATCTCAACGCCCTCGCTTGGACGGACATGCATTTTCGTGGTTACCACCGATTTTACGAGAAAAAACCAGTCCTTTCTACTATTGTCTCTCACTTCTCTACAGGAAACGAACTTGTTCACAATCTTGAAAGGAGGAAGAGAAAGTAGGGTAGATCCAGAAAAGGTATGGGGGAGAGAAAGACAGAGAGAGAGAGAGAGAGAGAGAGAGAGAGAGAGAGAGAGAGAGAGAGAGAGAGAGAGGAAAGTAGAAAAGGAAAGGTAAGGAGCAGTGATGGAATTAATTAGGAACGAGGAAGCCTTCTTTCGTACTCTCTTGAGAATTCACCCTCAACACAGAAGCGTCGTTTTCGTCCTACGAAGGATCCCTCTTTGTTTCTCCTTTTTTTTCTTCTTTATTCTCTTCTTTTTTCTTTTTTTTTATACTTATCTAGTACCGTTCGATTTTCCCGTAACGTGGGAGACCCTTCGGAACGGAATCGAAGAAAATAATTAAAAACAGCGTTGAGAATATTTCTTATTAAAGCATCGCGATGAAAGTTTCAAGGATCTCAATGTGGGTGGATCCTTGAACCACTCTTTGAGTGGACTTTATGGATTACGGATAAAAGTTTTTAGAGAGATCGTTCTGGTTAATACCGTTTATTAAACACGAGGATCAACGAACGTATCGTGAAAATGTTGGATCATTTTTCGGAAATTATCGATCATTATCTGAAAAACTGTGTGATATCTACTAAGTCCAATTGAATGAAAATTCTCCATAGGATGAATCAGTGGAAATACCGAATCGATGAAAATCTTTTCATTGAAATGGCACCGTTAACGGTTTAAGTTCGGGCTTGAATAGAATTGTCTAATTGTAAGTTTGCTAGTTACCTAATTCTGGTCGTCCGCGTAGACGTTTCCAAAGTTTTCACTTACTTTACTCGTTTAATCCGAAAATAAAACTAATCCCAAAGAGAATTACTTTATATATTTTTAATCTTTGATCGATCTTTTTTCACGAAATAAAAAATCTTTTTAAATCGTACGACAACTGTTAACATAAATTATTCATGTTATGAAGTAATCATAAAATTAACGAAATAATGTGACGGGTGTAACTTAACAATTAATAATATTTAGAGAATTAATACTAAATATAATATCGCATAATCGATATTAATTCATAATTTGTAATTCTAATCTTTGTACAATTCGTATTAATTCATGATGTATAATATATCGATCAATTCATCCTTTAAAAGAATAACAAAAAAAATTTTGTACTATTGTCTTTTGAAGCATTTACCAATCGAAAACAAATCGGATCTTGATTTCAAAGACCCGTTTAACATCACGAAAGATCTTTTCATAAAGGTTAGATACGGAAGTATACGGTGAAGATCTTGTTCTGAATTATTCGGTTTGTAGCAATCTCTAGTAACATCTTGTCCTCCAACCATGACGCCAGGATTTCCTCTCTTTGTCTCTCTTTCTCTCTCTCTTTTTTTTCTGTTTCTCATTTTCTCTCTTTTTCTGTCTCTTTCTCTTTACTCGCGAACGATTGCACTTTCTTGAAAGAATTTTGAGGGTAGAGAGAACGGGACGCGATTATCCGATCGGAAAGCGTGACTTCGTCGCCCTGATTCGAAAAATCTTCTTTGGAATCCAAAGAAGGTTTTTCCTAACTCGAGAAACTAGCATCGAGAGGATGACCTCGGTGAATTTAACATGAGATTAAGGAATGCTTGTAGTCCAGCTTTTTCTACGAAATCGATTTTAGTCTTTTCCCTATCTAAACATTTTGCTAATGTAATATAACTAAAGATATTTATCTTTTCGTGTAAAATCTAAAGCCTGATTATAGTAAAGTAAGAAACGTAGGTATCTAGTTCTAATCGTAAAGAAGTTTAAAGTTTCATAAGAACTCGAGAGTTTAATGTTGTGATAGCAGAAAGATAAGGATCTAGAAAGTATCGTGAGCTTTCGCTTTACCTAAGCTTCTATTACAGTTGGCTTGTTTTCACAGCTTACTCTCTTGTTTATTTCTTGGAAGCATTTAATGATAATAAAATGTATCCACCATATCAGTGACACCAATTTCTTATTCTGGCCTGACTGACCAGTCTTTATTCATTTTATTCACATTTTTAAATAATTGTACTGAAAGGAAATTAATTTCAATTGGTAAGATTAATCAATAATATTTAATGAATATCAGATCGAATAAGTTGAAACAAAGAATGTTCATTGTCAATTATCAATTACATATATTATAAAATGGATTTCATGTAAATTAAATTTTATTCATTTCGGTTAATCGTTTATAAATAATTACAAAGGAAAATCTTTTGAAAAGATTCGTTCAGCTTTTGTTCGCATGCAAGAATACATGGCTCCGCGATAATTAATTAAACGTTGAACGCTTATCGTGTCAATTGTGTTTCGGTAAAGAAGCTATCGAAGAGATAAGCACGGCGAGTAAGCGCGAACATGTGTTCGCAATAGGTACCTTTTGATCACGAGGCCAATCTGCTATCAGCTATGCTGCGTGATCCAAAAGAGTTTCGAATACGTTAATGATCTGCATTCACGCTTCGATAGGCTATACATGTTGGATTTCCGCCAATTGTGGCGGCAATTAGTGGAATTCATGGGAACGTGTTTAGCTCATCAATTGTGTCAAATAATCCATCCTACAATGAATGTGTTTATACCAGTTGAAACTCTCTTTTGGAAAATATATCAAAACTCATTTGATTTTATTTCAATTTTACATTTATCTATTATATGTATATGCGAGTAAAGAGTCATCAGCATTCATGAATTTATATATCTATTCGTTTCAGGTTTCGTTGAAATATTGATTATTAAAAAAAAAAAAAAAGAAAGGAAAACAAAACGAATATAAAAGTTAACGATTAAAGTAAATTACTGTCATGCAAGTTTTGTTAATTATCTTTTATGGGCTCTGAGGAAACAGTCCGTTGGGTAAAATGTAAAGTCGACAAAAGGAATTGGGTTTATGTTGGGATCCTAACGTTTCTTCGAGTAGCTATCCAGCAATTATACTAGATATTTGCGAGCAAGGAAAATAGCCCTTTATGAAGACAGTCTAGAAACTTTGGTAACGTTCGCGAAACAACGTAATTTCCCTATAAAGTCAATTTTCTGGGTAAATGCACAAAAGCTGTTATTTCTTTTGTAAAATTTTTTCTAAGAAACTATTCTCTTTTTCTCTATATCTATCTCTCACTACGGTTTGTAAAAATAACATATATAACAATAAAAATATTATATACGTTTAAGATTCACACGATATTCCAATTCCAAATTTCAATGACTCTACCTTCTGAAATCTAAAATCTGTAGATTTCATCGAGTCGAGATTACGAAAACAATAAAAAAAAACGATCGTTGATAAAACGTATCAGAATAGAAGTACTGATTTTCTTGGAAGTTTGACAACTACGAAGGTAAGTTCTAGCCAGTCATTTGGTATAGCCATAACAATCCTAGGAGTTCTTCGGTCCGTGATAGCCAAGAGAAATAATTTGAAATTCTTGCCGGACTACGGTCGGTACGCGCGATTACATCGGGTACACGTACGAGTTTGAATTCGGGAGAATCCTATCGGAGTGCTACGTGAAAGGCGTGAGTGGTTCGTCGGTCTATAAAAGACGAGGGCTTTTTCTCTCTCTTTCTCTTTTCTGAAGGTGTGAGAAAATGGTATAGGATATACTATATACTTACGTATATACATACATATGTACATACACGCACATACACACACACACACACACGCACACACACATATGTGTATGTATATATAGCAGTTAGGGTAGAAGCTCAAAAGGAGAACTTAAACGCGGAATAGAGTCGAATAGGTGGCGCTCGTCCGGTGCTTCGAGCCGTTCCGCCGATTTAATAACGTAAATTGTGCGCGGCTTGCTTTAGCAGTTCTGTCACGAATTTTTCTAAAGCACACTATCGAGTGTTCGGGTTCCTGCCGGGAATACAGAGATCTCTCCCTCGAGCCAGGAACGGCTAGGACGTTTCACGGGCCCGTTCCCTACTTTCTCTACTCATCCTCTTTCCTTCTCCTTCTCCCTTTTTTTTCCTTTTTCTTTTTCTTTTTCTTTTCAGCTTTTCTACCGACTCTTCTCGTCTCTTGCTTTTCTTTCCTTCACATACCCTTCCTTGACGTCTCTCGAATATACACTCGGTTCTATTCGGGTGACAGGGCAAGCACGACGAGAACCGAACGACGAATTGCACCCTCGCATCAACGTGACTCGCATTCGCGTGCCTTCAGGCTAATATGGCTAGCACGATGAAGAAACTCGAAACTCGAACCGACTCGTCTACTGGTCTATATTAACTCTTTTCGTATATATATATCTTGGCTTTAACTGATCTTGTTATAGATATTTTTATAATGTTCTATTTATTACGTTATTGTAAGAGATGTATATATATATATATATATTTTTTTTTCTATTTATATTCGATCCTTTTCGGTCGAGGACAAGTTTGATAGAAAAGTCGATGACCTCGTCGAGTAACACGAAAAACCGGTCACGTATCGTCCGTTCGGACGCTCGGGATGATTGACTTTTCCAGGGATAACAAGCGCCACTTCTATCCTTCCTTTCGTATCGTCGACCTTCGCCGAGGCCGATCCTTATCGAACTTGTTCGGTTTCTCGACTGGATTCGTTCTTGCGAGAAACGATCTTATTTTTTTCTCTATCTCACTTTTTTTTTTCTTTTTCAATGAGAATACATCGAGAAATAATAGAAAGGAACAAGTTGAAGAAGTCTTTGTGAAAAATTAATAACGTCTTATTATCGTTTGTTATTCTTTACTTCGTTCGCTCGAGCCTTTTATGACATTTACTTCATATTTAACTTGCCTGCCTATTTCCTTAACCCACCCTCTTTCTATTTCTCACTCTCTTTCTCCGCTCCTTTTGGTCCTCATCTGGTTACCACGTCGCTGGCATACCTCTTGTACCGTCGAAACTTCTCTTCGTGAGAGTTTCTAGGACAAAAGGAACCCACAAGGTTCAGCCCCGAAGTTTCCAAGTTAAACCGAACCGGTGGTATGTATGTCTATGGTCGATCAAGGGAACCGTGGAGCAATCGAGTAAACGAGAACCGCGTGCCATGTTAGGAACAACTTAGGAAGAGATCAGCAGAGAGATCTAACTTGAATTTTCGTTAATTAATTTTTAAATTACGTAGTCGATATCTTTTTCAATAAATTAATACGTGTATGTTGCAACATATTCTTGATTATTGTCATATAATCATCGAATAAAATTAGACCATGTAATAATGTTTTCACATATGCGAATGATTTCATTGAATATATTAGCAACTATAATTTCGTAATGGAGGATACTTTGATATAAGTAGTAAGTTATAGTATCGATAATATTATAGTTAGATTTAGCTTGACTCGCGATGGACGGGTAAAATGGTGTGAAAGATCGTTCCCATAAAATAAGAGAACACTTAGAAACGTTTTAGTTTTCTCAACGGTCGCAGTCTTATAAAAACGTCATAAATATGCAGCAGGAAGATCCGATGTGCGTCGGCTCCGTTCTGAGAAGGCAGTTACCTTCCCCGGTCGCACGTTTTGTTTTACATAAACCTATGTATCAGAAATACGGCTTGGCCATTTCGAAATACGACGGGGTAACGTTTTTATGTTATCTCTGTGTGTCCACGTTTCGTCCTCCCCAGGTTTTAACTTTGTTTTCGTAAACATCAAAAAGCTTTCTCCGAAGTTTATGTGGGAGTTTATGAAACCAAAGTGACGGTATCCGGGTGGACGAAGATTTAACGAAGACGAACGATGCTTTATTTGCGCAAATAGAGAATAGAGAAAGCACTCGATGAGAGATTACTTTCACTGAAAAAAAAAAAAAAATACTTAATGACTATTTAATGCAATCATCCGTGAGATAACTGTGGAAACTATTTCATTATTGTTTTCGTTCAACCGAAGCAATTACTTCGTGGCGCTATCAGCTGCGCTTGTACGATTCACTTGGGAGTTAATACTACGACTATTACTATTTGAGTCTTTCCCTGTATTTTGTTTTGCTTCCGATGTTTTCGAAAGAATGGTGGCCGAACAATCGATCGGCACGTAAATTTAAACGCGAAAGCCTGGAGGGAGCCGTGTCCACTCGTTATGTTTCTGACAAATAAACTCAGGTTTCGTTGCTTGTGTTGACCATGAAATGTAGCACGCGCTTGTGTTTTATTGTCTGACAATAAGTTTTTTTTTGTTTTCTTTTTTGTTTTTCCAAATTCATTCCGTCCTCGTTGCATTCGTACACGTCACCGTATAAATTCAAAAGCTGTACCTACGTGTTATGAACAAAACAACGGAGAAGTCAATGGCTATAAATTATTTTCAAAAGCGTGAAATGAAATCTATCGAAGCAGTCATTCGCGCTACATTCGTGCTACTATATACAGTCATCTATCTGTATGTCATTTACTAGAGCCCCCACACTTTACCCAACACCATCAACCCAATATCTCACCCAATACCCTCATTCCCACCCACTCTTCTCATTCAAACTCAACACTTCCAACTTATCACCGCCCACTTATTGCCTCCCAGCCACCCCCACTCCTACCTAACAAATCCCACCCATTGCCGCCCACCTTTCTAAACCTTTCCATCATCGCCCAACTATCACTATCCACCCATAACCGCTCAACTATTACCACCCATCCATCACCGTTCAACTATCACCGCCCACTTACCACCACCCAACTATAATTGCCCACCCATCATCGCCCCAACTACTACCACACACTTATCACTGCTCAACTATGATCATTCTATAATCATTACTCAATTATTGCCGTCCAACTATTACCTCTCAATTATTACCACCCAACTATTACCACTGAACTATAACCGCCCAACTATCACCACCCAACTATGACTATTTAATTATCACCACCCAACTATTATCGTCCAACTATCACCACCCATCCATCACCGTCCAACTATCACCACCCACTTATCACCACTTACTCATTACTGCCCAACTATTACTTGCCACCCATGATCGCCCAACCACCATTGTACGTCCATTACCGTCCATAACGCCCTCTTTCCAACAACCACCCACCTCAACAACACCTTTCTCAAAACTCTCCATTCAAGATTACCCACTCCTTCACTTTACAGTCACGCTGATAAAATAACCTTCAACTAATCTCTTCCTCAAACAAACACGGTCAGATGCTTTCTAGCGAAGAATAGATAATTAGCTTCTTTGAAATGCAGTGACACAGAACTTGTCCGTTCTCTCTCTCTCTTTCTCTCTCTCTCTCTCTCTCTCTCTCCTTCATTCAGTTCAGAAGAAAATTGAATAAAAATGAATTGAAAAGTATCACTTTGTTCGTATCTACTTTCCTACATATGGTCGATCTCTTATTATGTCCTTCGTAGTAGAACCGAACACATTGACATTATCATAAAAATCAATGAAATATAATTCTTATACGTCCGATAGGAACAAGAGAAAGATGTGATATGATTATAATAAATGAACATTTATATACTTTGAAAAGGAGAAATTGATAAAGCAAATAAAATTAAAAAATATATTACCTATTGTACGGAATCTCTGTTCTATGAAAGGAGCTTACTGTAAAAATGTAAGAAAAAAAATGATGAAAGGACATGGATTGAGAGAGCGAGAGAGGGAGTAAGAGAGAAAAAGAGACAGAATTGGAGTGAGACAGAGAGATAGAAAGGAAAGTAGAAAATCTGTAGAACCCTTCTGTAGATTTTTTGCTTCGACTACTGCCGAATATCGTCTTGGTCCCGATGATATTTTTCCATCGGTCTTTTCCTGGAGCTGCAGGTGACTTCGACGAAGAGGACGCTCGCAAGACGGTTTTCATCTTGAATCTTGAATCGTTTTCCAATACGTAGGACTTATGGATATATACCTGTTCGGCAGCGATTTCACATTCCCCGTCTATTTTATTCGAAGTATCCCGACGGTGGGTGCTATTAAGATGGTAGAGAAAAAAGATGACGCAGGGATGTAGAAAGAGAAAAAATCTCGAGGTGAAAAAGATAGCACCGATGGTCCTGACAAAGAATGAGTGAAAGAGAGAGAGAGAGAGAGAGAGAGAGAGAGAGAGAGAGAGAGAGAGAGAGAGAGAGGAAGGGGTGAGAAGAGTTAACCGAGCGGCATGTACAACTCGCGAATGGATGCGTTCGCATATTGCCCGGCAAGGCGGAAAATTAAGAGATTGGCTCTGGTTGTATCCGTGTGTCTCTGTGTGTGTATGTACGTGCATATATGTGTGAGCGAGCGAACGAGAGAGAAAACGAATGGGATTCACCGACTGTCCCGAGGACACGAGAACTATAGAATTCAATTATCTTTCTCTTCGAGGCCGTCCTAATTAAATACTCAATCCTATCATCGGATGCGTTTAGCGTTCGTTGCCCGTTGAATTTAAATCCTTCCGTATTTCACTTTTCTCTTTTCCTTTTTCCATCCTTCTTTTTCTTTGTCTCCTTTTATATCTTTTTTTTTCTTTCCTTCGTTTTCTTCGTCAATCGTATCGAGACGAAGAAGATAACGACGAGCACTCTTACATTTTCACGAGATTCATTTGATATTCGTACTTGTAGAATGAATTTGCAAACAGTAAATAGCGATGAATGCTAGAACGGTTAAATATCTGTTTTATTATGCGTATTCCATTTTCTATCCTTCTTCCATGCACCATGATACAACAAGACGATTTTAAAAAGAACTTAATATTTTCCGATGGTTAATGGATAGGTATAGGTATACGTCGACTCTTGTTGTTTTACCGTTCGCTTTTAATAACCAACGAGAGAAATCTTAATCCCTTGATGATAAATAATTCCTACGCATGCCAAAATCCTTTCTAGCTTATTACTTACTCTAGGTGTACACGAGGATTAAAACTTCCCTCACATTTGTGGCCGTACCACCGGTAAGTGTACACCGTATATCGCATTATGTATGTACATATACTTGATTTCTGCATTCGCGAACACGAACGTAAACTATTAACGAATAAGGAAACTACCGGACGTATTATGAGCTTTAGATTTGAGGTAAAACGAAAATATTGGGAATTACAAAATAGAACACTCGGATGAATTCTAATATTTATAGCATCTAGACTCGATTAAGCTCTTAAGAAAAAAAAAGAAAAAAGAAAATATTATTCGGTCAATTTAGATCTTGATTTCAGTTTTGTAAAAAATATATATTGTATGTTACGAAATATTAAAAAAGAAAAAAATTTTTCTTTGTCCCAATCGTATCATTTTCATAATTTCAAGTTTCGATAACGTTCGATCTCGTAAAATTGCCTTCAAGGAAAGAAGAAAAGTTATTCGACAGTCTGTCGAGCTAACGAACGCTATTGAACTAACGAATACGAAAATTCGCTATCGTTGATATTCTAAAATATTCACGGAGAGACCGTTTGCGAGAGCGAGTATTAGATTTCATTTAACTTTAATTTACCACCTACGGGCTGTCGAAGAACGTTCGTTCCAGTATTGCTAATTATACATTTTACAGGCAAGGTTTACCATTGGGTAATTATTTCGCCTCGATATAAGCGGTGTATTATCGGTATTAGCATTTCGCATATTCCATCGATGCATAGATCGATGTATTTCTAATGGTGCTTTGCGCAGGTTCGATCTGATGGTACCATAAAAGCATATTAATGACGTTCGTTTCATCTCTCCTGTGAGATCTTCTTCTGCGAATTTTGACCCCTACGCTCTCGTTGATAATAACAAGCGAATTGAAACAAAGAAAAGAAACAAAGTACTTTTTGATCCAACCAAAGGAATTTTTGTACCTTCAATTTAATTAATGTGATATCCGAGTTTCAATAAATCCGAAAAGAGCTTTAAAATAAAAAATAAAAAATTATGAATAAATAATAATAGAAAAAAAAAAGATCGAATCCTGACTGAAGTCATGATTGAAAGGAAACGAATTGTGAAAATTGTAGAACTAGCAATTTTCCTTCAAAGGTTTGAATAATGCGATAATGTAATAGGGTCGAAGACTAGACGCGTTATTACCAGTTCGTGAGGAAAGAGTTACGATCGAGAAATTTGGCTACCAGCCAAGAACCGTAGTCTCGAGTGGTGCCCAAGCTGATCAGCGTAACGCTTCTAATTCGAGAAAAGAGCTTCCATAGAGCAACTCTATACTTTAGTAAAGTTCCTTTTAACTTTTATTAAGAAGCAGCCTATTTGACCGTATAGCGAGTAATAAGGTCACATAGAAAATGATCTTGGTCGACCTATATAAAATAAAAAAAAAGTGTAAGATAAAGAGCGAAAGGGAGAGGGAGAGACAGAGAGAGAGAGAGAGAGAAAGACTAAAGTACGGAAAGAGTCGACTAAAGAGTATCAACCGTATTTTCGGTTTTTAATGAGCGGTGAATGTTCGTGTTCTATAATTGAACCGATGTTATCCGTGCTAATTGCAAAAACCTGCTTGGCGTTGACCCAGAGAAAATAGTCGTTTCTGGTAGGGATGGAATGCAACAAAATTCCAACATTTTCTTTTCTTTCTTTTTTTTTGTTTTTTGAATGTTCGGATACTTGAAATTCTCCGTTAAAAAGTTCGATCATCCTTCTTTTTTCTGACTATTGTTTTCATATTTTCTAGAGTCACGTCTACCACCTGTTATTTCATTATAATTAAGTACTTCATTGTCCTTGTTCATTACACTATACTTAGAATAATAAAGCTGTTTTAGAAAACTCATACTGCTATGGTTGATGATAAGGGAAAAAAAAAGAAAAAAAATAACGCCGCGATCTATTCTTCCTCTACTATGTATCACGATTCACCAATTTACTTTAGTTCCATGCAAAGGCAAGCGAACGAGGATTTTAAGCGACTTCCGTAACAATAAGCTTTCACGGATGCGGAAAGATCGCGTTCGTCGTTCGTTTACGCGACTTTTTTGTAAAAGAAAAAAAAAAAAGGAAACACAAAAACGAAAAAGAAGCAAAAAAGAAAAATGAAAGAAAGAAAGAGAAAAACATTTCTCCGTCAAATGGAGCGACGAATCATAGTATGGAGCTAGCAGTAGTAGCAGTAGTAGCAGTAGCAGTAGCAACAGTAGCCACTAGAAAGGGTAGAAAAGCAGTTTCCCTGAACATCCACTATCCCCACTACCATTCCATCTACACTCATGTTAACGGAAAAACCAGTGAGGACGTACGACCGATTAAATTGGTGCGCCCGGTCGAAGCATTTCGAATGTAAATACAGCAGCTCGTGTGGAAAAACGAGTCCAACTACCAGCTAGTCGACTATTCGTCACACTCAATCAGTTCGGAAGGGTTGTCAGCGGTTGAAAAAAGGAAAAAAAAAGAAATAAAGTAGGAAATGCGTAGCTGGATGTTCTTTCGAAGCTATCAACACGCGAAACGAAACGTCCAGGATCATATCGGTCGACGAACGAGAACAGAGAAAGAATTGCGAAAAGGCAAAATAAAAGAAGGAACACGAAGGAAACGTTAAGCCTCATGACAGAGATCGACGATGAAAAGGTAAGGAAGGTTTATTATTATTATAGTCTTTCCTGCCTTTCAGAAAATCAATTTCTTTCAACGGCGTTGGTATATGCAAATGAAATATGAATTTCGTTCTTGCCTAGGACGTTTTCTGTTCGAGATAGGTGACTCGGAACCAGCAAACTTCGCTAGACGAATCTTCCAAGATTTTAACTTGGCGAATACGTGCGTCACGTCGGTTAGAATCATTATTCAGAAAGTCTATAGATGATATTTTGAAACGTGTTAGGTTTGATGAAAAACTTTTAGTATTTCTTAAAGGAATGGTTTCTTTGATAACAGGTTACTGTCTCGACGTGAATACGAATATGATAAATATCCTGTGAAAATTTTAATCGGTATCAATATGATTTGATAAATGTTCAGGTTGACGCGTGTTTTCGTGGAAAATAAAATCTAATAATGTAATATAGAAATCTACATAGAAGGTATGCGCATGTCAATGACCGATAAAAAGACCGATGAGTCTGTAGAAATGTTTTATACTAATATTAATGAGGCGTATCGTAGATCTGAAAGATAATGATAAAGTCGAACATGCCGAGGCGACGGCATGACGAATAGTATTCCGCAAGTACGAAATATTGATCGAACAATTATTCTCCTATGAGGTACGGCGGACAACGATCGTGAATTAGATTAAGCCGGTGACACACGATGATATGAGTTAAGGGTGCGCGTCCTACACGTAGACCGAATACGTTGCTAGAACGATAATGTGGGACGCGTAACTCTAAAGCTTTCATCTTTGTCTTACTCCAGCTCTTATCCGTTTCTCGATCTTCTCCTTTCGTATACTCTTCCCATGACAAAGTGGCTCGTCTTGCCTTGTCCTCTCTGCGCGGTGCACCAACCGAAACTAGGTACCATGCTTCGTCGGCGAAATTAACCAGATTACAAGGATAGCACGAAATTGTCCTAAGTAGCACGATTGGTTAAATGTTTTAATCATTCGTATTTTCATTGAATTCTCTCGGACACCTTTACATCTTGCCGTGTTGTGTTTATTGTTGAGGCGAAAGAAAGCTCGAGGATTTATATCAGATCGTAAGAAAGCAAAGAAAGACTGACAGGGGAACGATTGAACTGATCAAGACTGCATAATTATGATTTATCGAAAAAATGTTAAGTTGATTTAATAACGTATTGTAGAGAGACCGGTTGACTCTAATCTAGATTCTCACGAATATCAAACTGACTTGTAACTATTTCGTGCGCAATTAACCAAATGTAAAATTAATCTGGCACGATCTCATAAATTCGCTGATATTATTAATTGATAAATAAGGTAATTTGATAAGAAATACGATCACGACGTTGATACAGAAAATAGATTAAGTATTACAGGTAAGATAACATTGAAAAAATAACTTTTTATATTGTTTCTTGCGGATTGAAATAGTGGAAGTGAGACAAGGGTGAAGAAACTGAGATTTCAGAGAAAAGAAAAAATTGGGAGATTTACGGGGTAATCGAGCAAAACGATATCCACGAAAGAAATAGAGTAAAACGCTCAGAGGATTCAAACTTATGACCAGCGCAATAGCAGCAGCAGTAGCAGCAGCAGCAGTCAGCAATAGTAGCAGTAACAGTAGTAGTAGCAGAAGAAGAACTAAGAGCTTAGTCCGATACTCGTCAAATATCGATCGGACCGAAATCTAGGCGATAGGTGGCCTTTTCCTCGGTCTTTAACGTCATAAATCAAGGAAGTTCGAGCTCAGTGAGGAAGCAAAACGACGAAGCCTTCTCGCGGCTTCGACGATTAGATTCGCCGTCTACAAGTTGGACAAGTTTTGCTAGTATCCCCTCTTCTAACTCACCATCTTGGTATAATCAACCCACCACACTATCTTCCAGAAGCTTTCCCTAGCTTTCGAACTTTCCTCCGTTCGAGATAGTATTGAAAAGCGGATCGATGCGAATATATACTTGCGTACATATAACTGGATACTAAGAGAGTGGGAGACCGACAGACAGTAGTACAGATAGGTAGATAGATAGATAGATAGACAGACAGATACATAGATAGATAGATAGATAGACAAGCATATTGGGTATACGAAGAGAGCCGATCAACGCGTCGAGCAATGAAAGGCCGATCGTACTCTCGAGTCGAAGAGATGAAAAGCTAACTTCGCCTCCACCATCTGATAATGTACCTAAGGCAATGGAATCGGCCGTAATTGGGCTGACTTCCCGTCCATGCAAGAGTCGATTCGGGGATTGCCCAACGAAGAACTTCGGCTCTATCGATTGCTTCATCCCCAAACGACTGGTCCGATCCGCGGGTCAGCGGTTCAAGTGCTTTGGTCCACCCATCCTCGAACCACTTCTTCTTTAGCTTTCTCTTCTACGGACATAACCTTTTCTAGCTCTCTCCGATTCTAGTACTTCTATACCAAATCTTTCTTCATTCTCGTTCGACTGTTAACCATTCGTTCTAGCTATTTTTAACCATTCGTTCCTTCCACTTGTTCCATTCCACTTTTCACTTATGAAGAATTCAAGGGGCGTGCTCGCATAATTCATACGATTTCGACATTAAAACGATAGTGGAAGTTGAACGGGTGACTCCTCAAGAGGAATTTAGCCAAGTTATCCGGTCTAGGGTCGTACATTTTCTGCGTGACTCGTCCTCGTTGTCAGCGCTAGGCTATACGTAGAATTAGGTCGACTTTACGCTCGAGTCTCCTCCCTACGTAGCTTCTCTCTCTTCTATTTTTTTTCTTTCTCTTCCTCCCTACCTCCCTTCCTCACTCCTTCTCTCTTTCTCTTTCTCTGTCTCTCTCTCTCTCTCTCTCTCTCTCTCTCTCTCTTTCCCTTTTTTCTCGTTTGTTCGCATCGTTCTCCTTTTCGCTCGCTTCTGTTGGTGCGCCGCATTGTTTGCTCTTCATAGTGAATTCTGTATCGAGAAAACGCGGCCGATAGAAGACAGAGAGATACAAGAACAAAGGTTTAAGCGTATGAAATGAAGAAGTACGCCTTCTAAAGGGGTTAATCTACTGTACCGACTCGGATTACTACGGTCGATGTTGTGACTCAAACGAAGCGTATATTTTGGGGATTCATTCTTCGACCTCATATCTTTGCTTTTGATTGGATTTTTTTTCTTTATCGTACGGTCCGTTTCTTTTTTCCTTCTTTAAGAGATCTTCTTGGACGTGAAAAAAAGATACAATAGACACGTTATTTCTACTTGAGAAGAGTTTTATCGCGACGTCTCCTCGTTTAAATGCACTTTTGGATCCTGTATATCGATTTTGTTATTATTTGTCAGCTCATTTATCACTTCAAAAGTGATAATATATTTCGAATAAAATTATTTTTACCTCCTAAATTAATACGATCCCGATGGAAAATATCTAATTTAAAAATGATTAAGATAACTAAAAGAGAACATTGATGGAAAGATTCGATATGATATTTGGACAGGTAAATATAATAGAAATTTTGATATTGAGACTACGTTTCCTTGTTCTTTCAAGTTCTATCGTTTTCCGTACTAAAGTGTTGAAAGCGTGCATCGTTGGTAAAACGAATGTGAACGGATTTAACCAGAATGGAATATCATTGGCATGTCTGCGACGTGGGTCCACAGGCAGTCGTTTGATGCGTGCGGAAATTGGAAAACATTGCTTATCGTTCGAATCTCTCGCATTCGATTTTACGAGCTTGGAACCAGTTTCGCTTGAAGCCAGTGTGTCAGCTAACACAGGATACGTATTATGAGGACAGCATTGATAGGTAGGATAGAAGCGAAATCGATGAGAGAACGACGACGACGATAACGAGACAGTCCAGCTGATTTGTAACGATACAAACGCAATTCGCAAATTGTAACGTGCAATTGAAGTCTCGAGGAAATAGAATTCAGGCAAGCCACACGTATCGTATACGATCTCTGTTTCAGGGGATAAATTGTCAAAGGCATAACCATATACCTGTAGTCTATCTAATATCTCTAGACTATTTGAAACTATGGACTAAGAATATAAATCTTTAATATCCATAAATAATATTGAAAAAATTATTACCGATCGTCAAATTCATAGCTCGTCCGTCTATCATTTATTATTACATCCATGCTATTTTACTTTTCTTTCCGTACGAAATAAAACTTCTTCTACATAGCCACATTCGAAGCGACCTGAAAATTTACAATAACGTACCAGCTCGGAATAGTCACATTTATCATGGTTGCAGCTCGTATTTTCAGATTTCCAGCTTTCGACGTACCTACGCTAACCCCTATGGAAATTCGATCGTTATACCGAGATAAGATGGAAAGCTTTTGACACTATTGTTTTAGCGAAATGGTCAATTTTAAGTCAGTGCTGTTCAACACAATCAGGAAATTTTCCTAAACGAGTGAAAGATCCTGTTAAATATAAAGCGATGCTCCGAGAACACGGAAAATAGAGAAAGAGAGAGAGAGAGAGCGCTTCGAGAACGATCGAATAGAAAAAGTCGAAGTAAAGTCAACAGGGATTGCATGAGAGCAAAAGATAGTAGTGAAGGAAAAAAAAAAGAAAGGAAGAATCTGCTTGAGCGTACTTTGAGCGGAAAGCAATCTCATTCGAAACAGGGTTGGAACCGTCATTGCTCGAGCCGAAAGTCGTTACGCTGCGAGACACAGAACGTCTGATTTCGGAAGAAGAAGGCGACTACTACTTAGTCGACGAGTTTCAAAAGGGAGAGAAAGAGAGAGAAGAAGAAGAAGCTCTTCTTGTCCTTTGAGATTACGTGCGTTTCACTTTGGCCTTCTTTCTCTCTCTCTCTCTTCCTTTTTATCTTTTTTCTTTCTGTCTCTGTTTCTTTCTCTCTCTCTCTCTCTCTCTCTCTCTCTCTCTCTCTGTCTGTCTGTCTGTCTCTCTCTCTCTCTTTCTGTTTGCAACGTTACTTCAAGATTCCGTGTCTCAAGAAAAGCGAGTGCTACTACCAAGCAACCTGCCAGAAAGAGGCGGATTAAAGCGTGTACCAACCTTCCCGGTCTTTCACATTTTCCTTCCTTATACGAAAGGACATTCAAAGAATATCGTGGAGTTGAATTAGAAAATTAGAAAAAAGGATGATTGTGCTAAAGAAACTAAAGTTTCAATAACTTTAATTATTATTATTATGTGAATTTCGTAATTTAGATATCAGGTAATAATTAGTTACTACTTTTGTAAAAACAACTGCTACGTTATTAATCCGACACGGTATCATTTACATATCTATAATTTATAATATTACATATCTATAATACGTATAGTGGTATTATTAAATGTTATAAAAAGATGTATCTTTCGAGAATAAACAATTATTTAAAAATTCTAGATTATCGATCTTATCTGGAAGTTTAATAATGCGGGGAATGAAATAGAGTATGAAAACGAATGACGTTTGAAGAAAGAAAACTATCAAAGAAATGTTTAACGTGAAGCCAAGCCTTACAAATGGTATGGTGGTAAGGGATATGGTTGAGCGATTTAAATTTGAGGTACTGTTCGTTAATTATTGCCGTTAGAGTGAGGAGTCAAATAACCTCGCACTCTCCGCCCTAACAGCACGATAATGAGCTCCGTCGGTCTCTGTTCTCGATTATTAATGTATACTACTTCAAGCCCTACCCCCATGAGTATGCCCATTCTCCCAAAATCCCATCCCCCATCGCGGCTGTTTTCGTTATTGCCGCAGTTTGCAGTAGTTTGTTAATGTCAGCTCTAAACGGCCACTGGTGCTTCTATTATATCGTAAAGCACAGCGCCTGCTATGCACATACAAGCAGCGCCATTAGAGATACGTTAGCCTCTTCGCTTTCCTCTCTCTCTCTGTCTCTCTCTCTCTCTCTCTCTCTCTCTCTTCATCTCTTTTGAGAAAAAGAAACGATCAGGCAAGTTCAATACTACGCGCACAAATATACTTCCCATGAAAATTTTCAAATTATTAAAATAGTTGTTATCAATCATACATTTATGTTCTCCCATATATTCGATATAGCTAATATCGTACGATCGTACTATTTAGAAATATACCTATTTTATCGGTTATCGAGTATAAACCGACAAATTTGTATCGTATATTCGATAGTGAAAGTTAATAGATATCGATTTTCTATTATTTATCCTGAATGAGAAATACGTAATGATAGGTTCGAGCTCTTTCGAAAAACGACATTAGATCACATGTATGTATTATATAAATCGGGAGATGACATTTTACGACTACCTATTTTCTTATTACAAAAGTTGATCCTCTGATCCTCATTTGCATTCCCTTGAAACACACCATCGTCATGATGCGCCAAGAAGTTTGCTCTTCTTCTTGGAATCAACGACACGAGAAATGGAAGGAAACCCAAGTGGTGAATGAAGGAAAGAGGTAAGGTGAAGGAGAGTTATGTAGAAATGCAGAAGACGGAAAGAGAAAGAGTAAAAGACAAATGAGCGGGCATTAGTTGAAAATGCCGACAAGTCCAGGAGAGGCAGGTATGTCTGTGGCAACAACAACAACAACAACAACAACAACAACAATACCAACAACAACAACAACACAACAACAACGCCTTCCTTCAATGCGCTTACAAATAATAGCTTGCAAGCTCCAATGCGTAAACGAAATTCTCTTTCTCTCTGTTTCTCTCTTTGTTTCTCTATTTCTCCCTCTCTCTCACTATCTCTATCCCTCTCTCTTTCTTTCTCTCTTTGAAGAAATGAAGAAGAGAAGAGGTAAGGAGAAAACAGGCACATGCAAATTAGATGGGCGTTGCTTTTAAATCAATGTTCTCGCGCATTATACCTTCAAGTCAGAACTAGCTCGCGTGATACCTCCGAGCTAAAACTTGCAACGAGTGGTCCCGATACCTTTAGGGATAAAAAAGAAAAGAGTTAAAGGATGAGAAAGAGTGAGAGAGAGAGAGAGAGAGAGGGGGGGGGAGGGAAAAGAAAGAAAGAGTTAGCAGGGTAGTTTTCGTTGTCGATAGGGGCGTCGTCCGAGTACAAGGGAATAGTGAGTATGTAGTTTCGTGTCTAATGATTGGGAGAGGGTGCGACGTCGGCCGTATTTAGGAAATTTTATGAAAAGTACAGGATCGCGTGACCACATCGCGTCGTCGCCATCGTCCTCTAGCCGAGTGAGAACGAGACGGCACGTAGTAGCTTTCTCTCTCTCTTTTTTTTTCTTTCTTTTTCTTTATCTCTCTCCCTCTCTCTCTCTCTCTCTCTTTCTGACTCTCTTTTTTTTTATCCCTTTCAGGACTTTATCTACGATCGAGAGGCCACTTAACCTGCTAAAAGTCGATCGAGCCACATGAAAAATAGTGTTACAGCTCGGCGCGGCCTCGATCTAGCTTCTCTTAAAAATATTCTAACGATACACCCCTTAACTTCGATCACTATTATGGACATTCTCTATACCGAGGCATGTATCATTGGATCGTACCAGTTTTATTTTAGGGAGTTACCTTCGCTATCTCACGTGTATCGTTCCAGGTTATGGACAAGACCTTGCTTCGTGTTGGCAGATCAAGCGTTAATCGTACGGTTCAACGATTCTCAAAATTTGCTCCTGCAAAATCGATTTATTCACCAGCATTGTAACGACCACCTAGCCAACCTCCCTCATATCCCCCACTTAACCCCCTTCTTCAGCCAACCCTATGTAGTACACGTTACTCTAACACGTTGCTCTAACACGTCGCTCCTTTTTTTCCACCTCGGCGCCGAGTGAAATTCAATTTTCATGTCGCACGCACTCTACCACTGGCACCTATCTACTGTCTTTTATATATGTACGTGCGTGTCAGAGAGAATGAGAGAGACAGAGACAGAGACAGAGAGAGAGAGAGAGAAAGAGAGAGAGAGAGAGAGAGAGGGAGAGAGAGAGAGAGAGAGTGTGTGTATGACGCACGACAATGCGAATATGGCTGGCTAAGCGTACACATGGCAAAGTCGCGATAAGCGGGTTTCCTCATTGTACACGAGACTGCATGCGTGTTAGCTTCTCTATGTATCTGTGCGTAACCATCTACCTACCTACCTACCTATTTACCTGTGTGCGTGCATGCATGCGTACGTGCGTGCGTACTTTGAACGTAGGGACGTGTCTCCCTATGTTAGATGGTTAGGCAGGTAGGTAGATAGGTCGGTGGAAAAGGACGTGCATCATGACTTTGCCCTTCTCTTATACTTTCCCTCTATGTCTTGTCACAATGTGTCAGTTTGCGTACAGTAAAGTCAGTTGATTCATACTTCCTCCAACACGTTCGTTATCCTTACCAAAACTGATAAAATGACAACGGTAGAACGTTGTAACGTTACATCTGACATATAGGAGTAAACATTTTTATTGCAACATTGAGTTATAAAAAGGGAATGATCGAAGTGATAAATTTCACCATTTTTTTTTATGATGTATATTTTAGACCGAGGGCATAGTACATCTGATTGTTGGAAATATTGAGTAAAGTTGCAATACATATACATATGTATATTATATTCTAATAACAGAAAGTATTTCTTTCCTATCGAGTAATGTATCGATCAAATTTTTGATTCAGGTCTCAGATACCGTATAGTAATCGATAAATGTCAAATAAATCGTTGATAGAAATGAATTGAAAAGTTCGAGCGATGCGACAAAGGAAGATCAAACAAGTACGGTGTACGTTTAGACGAGCAATCGAGTTCCTAGTACGCGCGTGCATACGCGTAGTTGTGTGTCCAGTTTGCGTGTCGAGGGCGTAGGGCGATCCACCGCAAGTAATTAGGTGATGTGTTTATCGCACATCGGTTACCCGCCGGCGCGCCGTGACGGGCTAACTAGTGATAATCGATTATCACCCTCGAATCGAATTCTTCACAGTTCGTCGACACGACGAACGTCGACGACGTTGCTTGCTTTCCCTGAACGTGTTCGCGTATTCGTATGTATTCATCGTGCATTCATCCGTGAGGTGCATGCATATATATATATATATATATATACACATTATATACATCCGGACATACGTAAGTATATGTATGAAACGTTTCATGCGATCTACGGGCCAAGCTCATTCTCTCTCTTCGATCGTGAACGAGCACCCTCGATAACGTGCTTTCTCTTTCATGGTTAATGATATTGGCTATCGATTCGTTCTGAACGTCTTCCGAACGTTATCCGCGCATGTGCGCAAACGAGATACCATTTTACAAAAGTGCACCTATGTTCCAGCATTTCTATTACCGTTTTAGCTCAATCAGCGAATTACATAAAAAAGAAGGAAAAAAAATAGATAAAAGAAGTAGTTTTATTAAAAGAATTTCGTTGAAATTAGAACGGTTGTTTAAATCATGATTGGTCTGGATATCTTCGATCTGAAAATCCGATAGTATTTAATATATATTTAGAATGTTATGCTAATGAGTTTTTCTAATTCTGGATAACTCGTTTTATTAATTATATGTTGCTGTTCGAACGTTGCGAAAACATGTTGTATTTTAAGCATTAACGTTATTATCATTGATAATTGAGTAATGTAAATTTCCATTACTCATATTTATCATGATAGGTCTAATCCTTTTGGCTAAAGTAGTTTAACTAATTCTTGAGTATGGTAATCGATATTTTAAAAGTTCTACTGGATCTGGGTCAGACTCATTTGCAAGCGGAAAAGTAGTAACGGAGTAGTGGACCAACATTTTTCTTAGTTACGATCGTTTTAAGGCCTTTTAAAGAAAGAAAAAAAAAATGGAAATGTTCTGTTTAGGAATGCGTCATTACTTCGTAAAGTAGTTATTTTCGTGAGAACAAGGAAAACTCGTTCGGAAAATTACCTTAAATAAATTCACATTTGGGAAAGAATCGTACCGATGGTAATTTCGGCTCGGCCAAATTGGCTAATTCGAAAATAAAATTTGGATGTTTGCAATGAAATTGTTTTCATCTCAGCGAATGTACATAGATATTTATGAAAGTAAACTTTATGGGTATTCTTGATAATAAAATAATTTTATATATATGAATATACATATTTACATATATACAAATGATTCTGTCAATCGATAAACATTTAAAAAGTAATTTCTGCAGCAAGATCGACGTAACAGATTTTATTTTGTTAAGTATCAAACCGTGATCGATTTTTAAGTAAGATGATCAGTACTTTAAAGATCATGGTAACTCTAGATCAAACTAATTTACTTGAATAAAAGTAGTTAGAAGAATAATAAGTCGCTGAGAAAGGAGAACGAGCATTCTCTTCTTCTCAGTTATCGCTTGTACGATTGAAAAAGAGAGAAAAAGAAAGAGAAGAAAAAGAGAGATAGATGGATAGAGAGAGAAAGAGAGAGAGAAAGAGAGTGAAAGAAAGAAAAATAGAGCTCGATAGAGAGAGAGAGAGAGAGAGAGAGAGAGAGAAAGCTGGAAACGTTCGAGAAACATTTCTTAGCGAGACTTCATTTTGAAAATTGCAGTAAGTAGATTCGAATTCGTGGAAAAGAGAAGGTGTGTATGGGAGAAAGAAAGAGAGAGAGAGAGAGAGGGAAAGTGAGAGAG
Source organism: Vespula pensylvanica (assembly GCF_014466175.1). Taxonomy (NCBI): domain Eukaryota; kingdom Metazoa; phylum Arthropoda; class Insecta; order Hymenoptera; family Vespidae; genus Vespula; species Vespula pensylvanica. The sequence goes on from NC_057695.1 coordinate 2,358,218, forward strand.
AAAGGTATGAGGGAGGAGGGCAAAGTGAAACCATATAATGAGTTTCAAAGTTAAATTAGGTATATAACGGTAATTGCTTTTCAGTAATTAAGAGAAACGTATATAGAAGAAACCGACTAAAATTCTTCTAGCGATCGAGTATCGATGCTTGAACGTAGCTCGATAAATTGCAAGCTTAATAACGAATGCATCTTCAGTGTACGTGGACGATGAAATTAGAAACGTGTTTGCGTTATATACACAAAGATCTTTTCGCATAGCCGTCTATCTTTATTTTCTCTCTTTCATTATTGATTTGAAAAACAAAGTTAGTTTCCAAATATTTTTATATGAAGTAATAAACTAAAATAAATAAAGAAATATGATTGACAAGGAATTTAATTGACAACTAATATATGGTATCTTTTTATCCGCTGTTTTTACTTTTGTTTTTCGTTATTTTTATAGGATCTATGATTCGATTATTTATCCGTGTACTAATTGAATTCGAATGGCGACTCTTTTTATAAATTAATCTTGAAATCGATCGATACTTGTTACCAAACTGAACATCTCGCGAGAACGATCGATCGTCCTATTCGACTGGCTGCACAATCGATATTGTTTTTATGCGAATCCTACGATCCACGGGTATTAAATGGAACAAAGACAATAAAACTAGAGCAATCTATGTGCAATCAAATTTTTATATCAGTTGGGAAAGTAGAATTTTCATTCTACACCGAGAATCTTGATGGGTACGAGTTGTTTCGCTACTATCATCCTGCATAGCTTCTTTCTTTTTCTTTTTTTCATCTTTTTTTCTTACGTACGTATTCGTGTTTATGTAAAATTTAATGTCAATGAAAGAGTATTGCGTTTTATCGAAATCTAATTTTCCTTCGAGTTATATGAATCGTAAAGTCTTGAAAGTTTATAGTTAATGCGTATAAAAAGTAAAAAAAAAATTTTTTTATAAATATATAATTGTGATTGTATTACATTGAAACAAATTTCATTAAAAAGTTGGAATGTTACTTAATCTCCTATCGATGAATGCGTTTTTAATGATTTATGAAAAAAAAAATGGTCAACTGTGAAGTTTCAAAGTATGAAGGATCTTTCGAAGAGAGTGCAGAAAGTGTGGGCGTTCTAACGATATAAACACTTACGTAAACACGATGTAAACGCTTCTGGAATAGCGAGGAAGGAGTGTCCAAGAATATCGCCTTCGTAGAAGGATTATTAAAAGCCTCTGTTAAGACTGCTTTACTTCGCGCTTTTATCGCTTCACTTATTAATAAAACTCTTTTTTTTTTTTTTGATAATTCGAAGTGGTTTCTCGATTACTTTATGAAAATCGTGAAAATAGATGAGAAAATTAATTTATTTGTCGCTTTAAGAAAATATATATATATATAAGTATTTGCTATTTCGTCCCTTTGGAAATGTATTATTGAAAAAATATATATTCTTCAATGTAATTCTGATCAACTATTTCTCCTCATAAATAATTATAAATGCATTTAATGAATTAATTTAAACGTCGATCCGCATTCCCGTATTTCGAATTGTAGGTATAATTATCCCATGCATTAGCGAACAAGGTAAAATAATATTGTAGTATATTTCGAATAAAAGACTGCATCTATACGATAACGCATGATATAAATCGTGGCCGTCGTATGATATTAAAGACGCAACGGGCAATAAAGCTTGCTCGAAACGTCGAAACGCATAAAGGAGAGTTAGCAAGCTGTGCCAGACCAACTGCCGGGCCGATATTACCTTTGTTGGGCCACTACTAAATCATGTAACCGCGTAAAACACAAAATCACGATATGTTGGACGAATGCATTTCAACATCTTGCAATTATTGCGGTTTAGGTATGTCCTTCGTAAAGGAAAAAATGAAATTCGACAAATGATATATCTACTAATGTGTGATAATCGACTAAAGTTATTGGATACTGCAAATATTGAAAATATAAAAAAATTAGGTCTAATCTCAATTTTGTACGTTTTTACGTTCTAAGTGTAATCGCATTTTTGACCATAGCGTCTTATCTCCTTTGATATGAAAATATTCAAAAAAAGGATAAAGAAAAGAAAATAGGTACTCGAGAGGAAGGAAGTTTTAGGAGTTTAGGCGAGGGATAGAGGGAATCGAGAGAAAAAGGGAAAAAGACGAGGCGGAATGTAGCAGAAAGCTCACTCGTGCGAGAACGCGATGGAACTCTCATTCTTGACTAACGCCAAGGTAGACAGACGGCTCGCTTTTCCCACGGCGCGGAGCACGCTTTCTCGTTTGTTCCATCTTTGCGCAAGCTGAATTCAGGCTGCTCAACTAGCCTAACTCGATTTACGCGAGGCAGAACGCAAACTCATATCGGTAAATCCGAGTTACCTGTCTTTCTACCGCCACGTCGTCGTGCCGCCTCAATTAGGCGATTCCTGTCTGCCAAGAGACGCAACCAATCCAACTTCCCATCTATTCTCCGAGGCCAGGACATCCGTCTGTCGAGCAAGTCCTCCCGACTTTTGAGAGCTTTCCCTTCGCTTCACGTTCGGTTTCGTACTCCTATTATGAAAATCGAGCGAACGAGTTCCAAGTTGTGGTGTAAAGGCATTTCTGTTTCCCTTCAGGAAGTGGTCTTACCGAGTTCAAAACTTTTTGATAAACTCTCATTTTTCTAAAAAGGAGAGAAAGGAAAAAGGAAAAAAGAAAAAGATACGATGTTACAAGTTGCGACCTCGTTATCACGAGTAAATATCGCGAATATATTCTTAGAAGTTTGTCATCAGTTTTATTCAAAAAAGAAAAATTCCGATTTTACCAAACATCCGACAAATTTGATATTCAGTAAGTTTTTTAACGTCGATATTCTCGATCAACGATTACCGGTAGAAAAACAATGTGTAATTTTTATAAATAAAAGTTGTCTTCAAGATGAAAGCTGAGTTTATAAATAAGCGTTTCGTGTTTTCCAAATATAAAATCTCTCGAATAGATGATGCGAGAAAAAGTTTTGAAGGAGGAAAAAGGGATGCCGAAAGTTTGGTAAGACGTTTGGTCGCGAAGATTATTTCGTTGGTGGTGGATCGAATGAACTTGAAAGTTCTTCATCGAGACGAGCCGAAACGACGGAACATTGGTCGACGGCAAATGGATTTCACGAGGGAAGCAATTACGTTCTGAGACCGCGGCACTCCTGATGAATCGAGCTTTTTTAATCACGAGATGCGAGCACGGAATAAATTGAATCGCGGGGTATGCTCGTCTCTCCTTCTCACTCTGAGTTACTACCCCTGCTCTCTCCGCTCTCTTTCCCTCTTTCCCTCGCCCCTCCATCGCTATTTCTCTTCAAACGTTGAGCCGAATGGTGGAGGATAGAAGGTGTTTCGTTCTCAGCGGAAACGCAGTCGCATTCCAGAACAGTGATTTTAACAGCGCCGTTTCTCGAAACATTAGGATTACTCGCACGAACCCGTCGCAGTTTAACGGCTTTCACGTTCAAAAGTAATTAGGTTAATTCTACTAAAAGCTCGCGTGGCTGAAGCTGCAGAAATTATCTGCCGTTATACCATCGAGCGCTTGGAAAAATAAGATTGACTTTTCCGATTAACCATTGTTGGGGTACCATTGTGTAAAACTAGGGAACTAATTTGTTCTATTTTCTTTGATATCTCGTTCTCGTACTCTCTATTTAAAGAATAGAAAATCGATAGTACATTATTTCTATTGCAAATATTATCTCGAGTTTGACGATTCGAACGAACGCGCATTCAACCTTCTTTCTGAAACTAGCCAAGTTGCCGTTTTCGTCACGAACGTGTTCGAGCTACGGCGGAATACTTTTTCCTAGCGTATTACGACAAGTTTTCAATTTTCAAGTTTAGAAAGTACCTACGTGGAAAGTGGTAGGAACGAAATGGGGAGAGAGTGTCGGTGGGTTATCATTCCCGGTTTGCCGCGTGTTAGCCACGATACCAGAAGGGGACACGGAACACACCGTCACGCTAATCCAAAGGTAAGTTAAGCACGTGCGCTTACTCTCATAATTAGTTTCGCCGTTAAAAGACGTTAAAAAAGTTTACCAGAAGTGAGATAAGCTTGTAACAGGACTATTCTATCGAGACTGGGCTTTACACCTCTTACAACCAACCGCGAAACGCAGGACGTTGCTGGGAAATGCTTGAGATCTTGCCGATCGTTCGACCTAAGAGAACACGAGCTTATTCACCGGTGAGGGTGCAAAGAGGAGGGTTTGCTTGCCAACGTTGACCATAATCACAAGGATAATTGCAAGGTATCGTTGTGGCGACCCTTCGAGATAGGCGGTGCCTTTCAAACTCGCTAACTTTTTTGTAGACGTTTGAGAAATTGTTTCTCAGAATGCTTTGCGATTGTCGCTTACATTAACCTCAACCGATGTTTCTCGTTCATGATGAATCATTGTTAAGATTACTTTTACAAATCAATTTCCTTCTAACATTCGTAAGGATTAATAGTTTCGAATGATATTTTTTCTTTCCTTTATGATTCTTTTTTTTAAATCACTTTTCAATCGATTGAAATTTCTATAACTTCGCGAAACATATCGGAAGTTACGTACGAATACAAATTTATTAATTATGTTTACCAATCTGATTTAACGATCTGAAAAATTCTGATCGGTGATACGTCGAAACGAGTGTCCATTCGGTAATAAACGTATCTTGTAGACCTTCGAACGTCATCACTGCGACGGAGAGAGCGTCTTCGTTAATTCACAGGAAGTTGTTTACGCTCGGGAAGAATTCACTGCGACAGTAAAAGCGAGACATAACGCCAGTGGTAATTCTTTCATGACGGAGGAAAGCGGGCGGTCTATTCGCGTGGATTCGCTAGAAGCAAATAACGTAAGGAATGCACCAGTAGTATACGTACGCTCTCTCGCATCCAACGTAATCGCGTTACGAGTTGCGGTAACGACGAGCATCATTCTTCTTAACGTCCCACTGTACGGAGACAGCCAAACGAGCACGCTTCGGTGATTTTTATACAAGATACGATGTAGCTTGGTAAACCTAAAAGAGCGAAAGGAAAAGAGAGAGAGAGAGGGTGAGAGAGAGAGAAAGAGAGAGAGACAAAATGAAGCTCTCTGCAAGCGTTATGTAGCTATTATACTGACTGCGAAAAACATTAGAGTGTATTTATATAATCTTTCTCCATCCGTCACTTCATATTCTATTTCATTTATAATACTTAACGGAGACTTATCTCTTAAAGAAGTTATAACAAAATGTTTCTTTCCTTATAATTTTTGTTCGAGTTTGTTAATGAAATTTTGTTGACATAATTTCTTACCGAGGAATGAAACACAAATGGAATATTCAGAATTAATTAAACTGAGAGAAAGAAAGAGAGGAACGGGAAAAAAAGAGAAACAAAAAGGGAAGTTGAGATAGAAGTTGGATCTTTTGAAACGAAGAGGCACGGTAGAATTTAGTCAAGACTGTATAAGGATATTCATTCAGCCTCGTAGTTGCAACGGAACAAAAAAAAAAAAAAGAAAAGAAAAAACATAAAAGAAAATAGCTCTTTATGAAAACTTATCAAGGAAAGACGAGTCGGCTTGTTCTGAGCTTAGGGGTTAGGAGTACATTGCCGGTCCCCACGAAGAAGATCGTAAGGCAAAGAGGAGAAAAAAGAAAAGTTGCGAATAGAGTTGCGGGCGGCTTGGTGTTTACTCGGTGAGAAGTTTTGGAGCAGCCGGCTGCTTCGTTACCGGGCCGCAACTCCACTTACAAGTAATTAGACTAACAAGCCTCCAGCCCTGAGCGAATCTTGTCTGATGATTCGGTAACCTGTCTGTCGTTAATCGTGTCGTGGATGCTGATACTTCAACATTAGATTTCTTTTTCCTTCTCTTTTTTTTTTCATCATAGAAAAAGATGTGACTTTGAATATCAACATTGTTTTTTTTTTCTTGAGAATACAAAGATAGTATTCGTCAAAGAAAATTCAACAAAATTTTAATGAACCAACATATAATTCAGATAATGGATAGTTGATGCGAAAAGACAAAGTAATCCTCGCAAGTTCATTAGCTGCTTGGCAAATCGGAAGTCGTATGCTAACTAGAATTATGAAGGATCCACGTGGTTGATAATAGATGTATCCTAAAATTTGCTACATATTCAGGATCAACAACTTTGAGAATATGTCTGAAAGGGAAAACGAGAGAGAGAGAGAGAGAGAGAGAGAGAGAGAAATAGAGAGAAAAAGAGAGAGAGAGAGTAGAGGCATAGATTAGTTGTACTAAGCAAGCCTGCTACGTACGATCGCTTCGTAGACGATGCATGGATCTATATAACGTGGCAAAATGCGCCACGTTATAACAACGTGCCGCGGGCGATTTGTAAAATTTATCTCACCACAACGAGGCAGTACCGGCCTCGGTGAGATAGTGGCTTCCTGCAAGAGAATCTGGGCTAACCTATCCGAGAGGGTGATTGTTTCGTGGCGAAAGCTCATGTTGCCAAAAGCATCCCTGTGTAATCTTTGACCGACGCTATTAACGAGACTCGCTCGTTTGTAGCTATCGCCCGGCATATTTTGTGGATTTAAGGCTTTAACGGATCTCCAAAAGCGACCGACCGGGCGAATTGTAATCGAAACGGCTTATGACTCTCCATCGTTTTTATTCCAGATTGTTGCTTTTCGTTTTTTCACCCTTTTTTGTTATTTCTTTTTTTTTCGTCTTTCTCGTCTTTCCATTTTTTTTCTTTTTTTTTTTTTTACAGAGAGATTTCATCTTTTTTCTCCCTTCTATATATTTTTCCATACCCATAAAGAATCGACATTCTCGTCGATATATCGATTAGCTTGCTTCCATTTTATGACAGAATTGGGAACTACGTTTTGCTTTAAATGATAACGATTCTATCTTGTATGGGTAAGTGCCAAGTGACGATCAGCAGGTGGTAGGCATGCTTAATTCAAGCATACCCAATACAGAAGGGATTTGAATCAGCGTTCAACCAAAATTGATCGCTTATCCAAGTGATTAAGACTAGCATTTCGGGTACAACGTATTTGTGATAAACATGATATTAATTAGAAACTTTAGTTATTACTTTATTGATATCTATATAATATATCCAATATAAAGATGTCGCAATTGAAATATGCGTATAAATATAATCATAATGTTTACAGTATAGCAAAAAAAATAGCAAAAAAAGCTTTGTAAGAGATTTTATGATTATTCCTCGAGCGTTCTTGGAGCTTAATTACGATGTCAGAATTGTCGTCCTAAAGTGAAAAGATCGTGGCAAAGTACCCTATAGTAGGCTTAATCAAACATCATGTTATCATAGTGAAAACAGCGTTACAATTTTGTATCATGTCGAAACTTAATCCTGCCATTGGCGATTTCGAATCCTCCTTGACTTCTTCGATTTGGATGGGTATTACTTGATGGGCTGTGGTTTCAAATCGTGCTCTGAATTCGAAACCATCATGGTTGGTAAGGTTGGCTCACTATTAGATCACGATTCTCCGTTAGTCAATAATGCATCGTGTCACATCGAAATGAAACACGCATTAAAATTCTCTATTCAAAGTGAATCTTAACAAAGTCTAATCGGATTACCGATTTCGAATAAAACTTTGATAAACGATTTCATTTCAATCGATACAATTTAATTTTTAAAGATATCACCTTATCAAATGCGATCGTTCGTAATTATTTTTTAACTACGCGGTATCACATAAAGTAAGGAACAACGTTAGAAAATTGGTCGTTCCGTTTGACGATGTTGTGCTTGAAAAAGCCAATATGGTTCGTTAATGCATGAATTTTAAGCCGCTTAAGAGACAACTCATAATCATGAAACCAAAACTTAAGCTTGAAACAATAGTCCTCTCTCATATTGTCATGTCGGTATTTTCGTTATTCTGAAACATCTTCCTCTCTTTCTTCAAGATGGTGGTGGAAAGGTGCGAGGGAAAAAGAGATTTAACAGGGAATAAGACGATTACGACTTAGCTTAGCACCTTCAACGCTTAAATCCTTACGGTACGATCCTTCCATCTTTGCTTCTCCTATATCCTTTCTTAACCCGTCAAACTTTACAACGATACCATGCCAGGAAATCTCGAGTCTGTAGATGCATCAATCATTTATGATCTAGATAAAATATGTACGTATAATCCAAAGACGTAATCAGCTGAGCATACGAAAACGAAGAGAATAACGTTAACGAGACTGAACGTAAGCGAGAAATTCATAGATAATTCAGAATCCTCATTTTGTTTCTTTTTGGAATTACTTTTCTTAGCAGTCTGTTAAACAAGGTGTTTAGAAAGGTAGCAGCCTTTAAAAAATATATATATATACATTATATAAATTAAATATAACAAATTTAATGAACCTGGCATTAGTTACGCGAAAAAACTAATTTCGTTTTTAAACTAAGTGAAAATGTAGATGGTGTTAAAAAATTATATTTTTAATGTAATCGTCTATGTTCATAATGCTGGGAATATAATGTATAGGTGTATAAATAACTTTTTTCTTTTAAAAATACAATAACTTGAACTTTTGTTAATATAAAAGATCCAACAACTGACAAATTATATTTTTCTGCGGTAAGTACATTTTCACTCATTATATTCATCCCTCGATTGATCTCTCGTCGTTTCCACTTCATCGGTCATCTCCAAAGATTCCCTCAGGGTGATTCCTCATGTCCGAGAGGGTTCGCAAGATATTATTGGCTGACCGGACCACATCAAGTCGAAGAGAAATCATCCATTCATCCGTCAGATCGGATAAGTTCAACAGGGCCGATCAGGAAAGTCGGTCAAGTATTCCCACGATATCTATATTTGCGGTCACCACAGAAAACCGTCATCAAAGCTAACGACCAAACGAATCCTATTAGGATTTCTAGGCCAATTTCGACTTATTATTTTACGACTATAACGTTTTCACGTTTCGTCGTCGAATATAACAGAACACGACGAATTATTACGAAACATAATTTTCCATATGTAGAGTCAATTAAAATTTTCCTAGATCGATAAAATAACCTCTGTGGGTAAGGGTATGGGTTTGAGGTTTAATAATAAAATCCTCCCATCGAATTATTTTAACTGATTCATCTACTCAAGAGAGGATAATAAAATTTTACTATTCGTTCAAGTATCAATCCGACACCCTTGTAATTAATTCATCATTATATTTCTAATTGTTTTAGACTTCTTATCTGAGAGGGACATTATTCGAAGGTCATAAGAGACAATCCAGAATCTAATAGAAGACGAAGGAAGGGCTAATGCACTGTAATCGTACTGCAGCTGACGAACACTCGCCGGACTTGACCCCTGTCAGCATCATGAATGATTCAGTGAGCGGACTTTGGCTGACGGGTCATTATTGTTGTAACGGGAAGGTATGAATTTTCTATGAAGCTACAGTATTATATAGCGACGTCGAGTTTGATATTTCGTTATTCTATTCAACTCTCGAAATAATCATATCCCGAAGTTCTGTTCAAATAATTTCCTTCAATTTCCTTTCATTTCTTTTGTCTTTTAATTTGCTTTTAAAATAGTATACTTATAGAGTAACAATATTCTCTGAATATATCATAAAAAATGAAAGAGAAATCATAAAGCTTTTAAAACGAACCAACATATATATATTCTCAGATGAACCAGTAAAAATGATGTAGCTATATTTCGTTAAGAGTTCTTAAATAAACTGCTAAACCAAAATAAGTATCTAATCCAATAACTATCGATAAGAATGATCGTAAACGATCTTTAAGTCTCTCGTTCAATTTTACCGAACTCGTTATTGTGAATCACGAGGTATCGTGTTAAGCAACGATGTTTCAGCTTCGTTTCATTTTATTGGGATCTTCCATCGATGCTTTCTATATCTTTGGAAAGGAAGAAAGAACGTTAAGGGGGTTACTTCAGGTCACGTTATCGTTATGATTCAAGGAAGAGAAAGAGCTAGAGAGAGAGAGAGAGAGAGAGAGAGAGAGAGAGAGAGAGAGAGAGAGAGAGAGATCCCGTATTTCGATCGTTTTTAGGATGAACGGAGTTTTAGTCCACAGGGGATTTTTACAGGACATTATTCCTACCCAAAGAAAAAAGGGGAAAAGCTTTCTCCATTCTCGTTTCAGAAAATTTCTATTATAAGTCTCTCAGGTGAGTTGATTGGATCGATCATTCGAGCACAACCCCTTTTTTTCAAAGATGGACCGGGTATGAGAGGGTCAATTGTGAAAGAAAGTGAATGACTAGCAAGATTTATAGATATGATCGAAACAGCATATAAGTATATACACTATTATATATGTATAATATATTATATCTACATGTATATTATATATAAACACACATAGAAAGATATATATATATATATATATATATATATATATATGGCTTAGATTTCGTTTCGAGACGAGCTTATGTGAACGGCGAATGGCACCAATTTTAGCGTGCCTCTCATGAAACTTCCAATGTACAGGACGGATGAAACTTTATGAAATTCATGAGAGGACGTTACTCGTGCTTGTGCTAGTGCGCTCGCGCTCACTCCCTCGTCCGACGTCCGAAGTGGCCGACGGACGTGTATATTTTCACGGGAAAATGGACGCGACGCGACACCGGAAAGTTTTCCACGGATTTTTCTATAAACGACGGACGGACCCTTTCGCCTCGCCATTTATAGATTTTTATGCTAAGCTATTCTATCGCCTCTATTCGGCCGTCCATCCACCGACCGACGGATCTACCATATAGAAGCGTCGAGAGTGACGAGGGTGGTAGGTTTTTCAAACCCGAGAGAGATAGAGATAAAAAACTTTCTCATAGAATACGAAGCAAGGTGAGAGGATGACGAGAAGGTGATGCGTAGAAACGGGAACGGCGAATTGGTAGGCAAGAAAAATATATATGTATAGATATACAGAAAGAGAGAGAAAGAGAGAGAGAGAGAGAGAGAGAGAGATGCGAAGACCAAAATAAGGATGTCTAAAGCAAACAGCGAATTCAACGAGACATGCGGAGAGTTGGAGGATAATCGAAAAATTTGTATGTGGAAACGAAGAAAATAAGGGACAAATTTTCTAGGAAAGAAGGAAGAAAAAAAAGAAGAACAATCTTATAAATGTTGAATTCATCGAGTCAAAATGATAAGAATAATAAAAAAGAAAAGGAAAAGAAAATAAAAGAAAAAGAAAAGAAAAGTAAAAAGCTAAGAGATAAACAGCTGAAAATATATCTTACTTACAGCTAACAGCTAACGCGTTTCAACCTATTCAGTTTTATTGCGACATTATCCTTGACGAAGGGCTTGCCCTGAAAGCATACGATCATTTAATTAGATTTGTAGATTTAACCTGTAACAAAGTTCTAATGTGGAATTCTATGGTAATTATTATGGCTTTCCAATTAGTTAAAACAATTTATAAAGTTTTCTCTAATTAAATAAGAGATGGAAATAAAAGAAGAAGAAAAGATGGAAAAGTCAATGGGAAATAGAGATTTACGCTTGTTGACTCCTAGAAAAACGATTTGCCACATTTGCGTCACCACGATGTACCATATGTACGTTTTGACATCGATCGATCAGCCAATAGCGCTTATTTATCGTTTTTATGGTTAAGCAGATGACTCCGAGTAAGTGCTTGCACATATATTTATCTTATGGAAGCGGCAATAAAATACAACCCACGCTCGTCTATCTGCCATAGTCTTCTCTTTCTCTTTCTCTTTCTCTCCTTACCCTAGTTCCTTTTTGTATATGTAAGTCTACGCTTTTTACACGGGTATATATCCAGCTTGGAAATTTGTCTGCGTCTCTCAGTGAGAAAACAAGAATAGAAAGTGGTAGTACAGGTAGGAGGGAGGATGGGAAATTCTGGGTTGAGCCTGGGAACTGGAACTTTGGCAATCGGGGTGGGAGAATAAAGAAAGAGAAAGATGTATATACGCCTCAGCATAAAGGCATATCTATCCGAGCGAAAGACAAAAGCTGCTGGAAGTCCGTGGAAATTGCCTTTTGTTGCAAATTCGATGCCCCTCGGTTCCCCGGCCGAACCCCCATCCAACCCTTCTCCTGCCCCCCAACCACCACCATCTACAACCCCCGCTACGACATTAACATACCGAAAAAGCGGCTTCTAACAACTGAAATGGTTGCTGCATTCATCCTTTCTCATACCTTTTGCTTTCGTTTCGTTCTTAGAAAATTAGCTGGCTGTTTGTCATAACCGTCTTTTCGTCTTAAAGTCTCGAACTACTGGAAATGTGAAAAGCGTTTCTGTTCTCTGTTTGGCTATTTTTATAAGGAACTTAACCGACGTGAAAAGAGAATGGAAAAAGAGAGAGAGAGAGAGAGAGAAAGAGAGAGATAAAAGGAAAGAGTGAATGTATTGAAATCAGCTAGAGGGTATGAAAAATGGTCGGGATAAGGAAGAGGACAATCGGATTGCGAACGTATATAAAAGAAAATAAGAGCGAAAGGTATTGATAAAAAACTTATTGATTTAGTACGGGCACATAGAATAACTCGGAAGGGACCTAGTCCATCCTGTTTTATAAAAGGAAAGTGAAAACTAAATAAATAGGAAAAGCAAAAAGATTCGATAAAGTACGAGTCCCCGAGGAAGATTCCAACGTGAACGTAATAATTAGAATCTATGGAAACCAACGAAAATCAAACATCGGACATTAAAACTTTTACTATAAATAATCAACTTATAATATTATTTTGCGTAAAGCTTATTATTGTTTGCGAGTAAATACTGTGATCGTAGTATACGAATTAATAATCTAAAGAAATCTTCAAAGGCAAATGCGTTTCCGTTTATGGGATTCTCGTATTATATAAATATTCATGCTAACAATAAACTGGTAAATATTGATTTTCCTACTCTGAAGTGTACCAATGAAATTTTCCTCAATTCCGTAACGTTTCATCCGACATGGCAAACGACGTAACAATCAACAAGACGTCCCACTGAATTTGCTACTCTCCGTTAGCCAGACTTCGTTATTTATTTAAGCCGTTACGCATCGAGAATGAGTTTCACGTTCGACAAAGCCCGTCGGATCGTCGTCGATACGCAAGGTATAAAAAAAAAGGAAGGAAGGAAAAAAAAAAGAAAAAAATCAACCAAGGGGTGAGTCGATAGTAGAGAAAATAGGAGGGAGGTTGAGAGAGACGTTACTAAAGAATATCGCGAGTGCGCGTGCGCTTGCAGGTGTACGCATTTCCAAGGCTAGACAGGCTTGTCAATTTACTTAAAGGCAATGTAGAAACGTAAGGCGGAAGCAATAAATGTCGACCCTTTGAACGAAAGCGTCGAAAGCACATATTCGTCGCGGAAGAAAACGCGGAAATGCGTTTCGTTTTCCGTTGCGCTACCTTTCTCCGTTACCTATCCCTTCTCTTCAGATTATACAAAGCCAAAGCGAAGAGCAAGCTGTTTTTTTTTATCATCAACAAAGAGGAACATATTGCATTGTAAAATGAAAAATCGAAAGGTGACAATTTTTTAAATGAAATTAAAATGAATTTGCGATAAGCACTTGTACAAATCAATAATTTTCCTATTCGTATATGATATGCATATGTTTATTAAAAATACCACAACTGACCGAAACAAATTGCACCCTTGAAAGAACGCTCGAAAATCAGGAGAGAAAACCATCTGAATAACTTCCGAAAATCCCTTGAGCCTCTATTATCCATGCCTTTAGACGGTCTTCTTTTTTTTACCCTGGGGGATTTCTACGTAATCATAGACAGACACATAGGAAGGACGCATAGTGCTATGTACTATAGAGAAAGACAGAAGATATCTAAATAGACAGACTATAGATAAACAGACAGACAGATAGACAGACAAACAGGCGGACGGACAGATAGACAGACAGACATAGAGACGGTCGGTCGATCGGTCTGTCGGTCTGTCGGTCGGTCGTTCGAATGGACGAATGGCGGAGAAAGAGGATTGTTAAGGTGGGGGACACCGAGCTATCGTAGTACAACAATCCCAGTCGTGTTTTCTGGGTCGGTTGCACCCAGGATTGCGGTTCCCAGGGTGCATTGTTTCTGCGAAATACGAGTGCAGAAGGAGCGAAAATTATACCCACCCCCCGCCTACCCTTCCTCATCGTCCCCTTACCCACAGAAATGCTTTATTCCCAGCGTTGGCTGACGTTTCCCTTGGCTGGCTGCGCCATCGCGTTCGCGCGCACCTTCCATCCCATCTTTTCAACGTCTCTCGCTTTCCTGTTTATTTCATCCAAGGGAGAAAGAAAGAGGGAGAAGGAGAGAAAGAGAGAGGAAGTGTGTTGGAATAGCGACGACGAGGTCATTTGCCCTCTTACACGTCGAGCTATAAAGATTACCAGCCCAGTGATTTAACGTCGAGTCCGAGGTGCGACCGCACGAGATGCTTGAGAAAAACGACGCAGTCGTAGAGAGTTGAAAGGGTGGAAACGTGGTGGAAGACAAGAGAGAAACAAGAGGGATGAGACTTGGCTGGATAGATCGCTTTCTCGAGTTTCGTGTCACGCGACAGGGTATAAGGCGACACAAAGGAAATTCGAGAACAAAAGTATGAAAGAAAAGTAGTGATATAGTATTGCATTAATGTAATAGGAATTTCTTTTGAGATATCCTTGAATCAATTTAATGATAGACATTGTAATGATCTCTTGTAAAGTTCTTACGGTATATTTAATATTATGCGTTATACATATATATCTATATTACATCATCATTTTATCACGAAAGATTAAATTTCATGAAAGGGGAAAAAGGATTTAAAAACAAAAAGAATATTAGAAAGACTGCTGAGTTATCCGACAAAGGTATTGGATTAGTCCGCATTGCATCAAATGTTTCAAAGGGGAAGCAACATTTACTTTCATCTAACCAGGACAAATAAAAGTTTCAAATAAAAATGGCAAAACTTTGTGCGTGTGTGTGTGTGTTTATATGCGTGTGTCAAAGTTCGTGCGTCGTCTTAAAGTTAAGGGAAAAGATAAAAAGAAAAAAAAAATAAGAGAAAAAAAGAGAGAGAGAAACAGTTCGCGTGTGAAGAACGAGAAGAACGAATTAACGCGAGCCAAGACGAACCGAAAAAGAAACGCTAACTCTGGAGGAAAAGAAAGAGAGAGAGAGAGAGAGAGAGAGAGAGAGAGAGAGAGAGAGAGAGAGAGAAAGAGAAAGAGAAAGAAAGAAAA
Organism: Vespula pensylvanica; assembly: GCF_014466175.1. NCBI lineage: Eukaryota > Metazoa > Arthropoda > Insecta > Hymenoptera > Vespidae > Vespula > Vespula pensylvanica. Next base: position 2,373,462 of record NC_057695.1, read on the forward strand.
AGAAAAAAGAAAAAGAGATAGGACGTCGCGTGGCACGACTTCGCGGAAGTGCCCCTGTTCTTGTCTCTTTGAGATCTCGAGACACGCGGCTCTCCCTTGCCCTCTCGCTAAGTGACTCTTTCTTTCCTTTCGCTTACTCTTGCCTTTTCTGTTGCCGTCCTCAATGTCTTAGCTTCTCACCAACTTGGCTCGTCGTTCGGTCGATATTGTACGAACGTAGACACGACTTGGTTTGGCCAACTTGTTCGACAAGAACTTTCTAGCTGTCGGTGTAGGTTGAAAACTTGTTCTTGTGCGATTACTTGATAACCTTTTAAAGAATACCTAGGTAAAATCAACGGATCTTACATAAATCTAATATTTTTTCTTCTCTTTTCGTTTGTTCGTTCGTTTTTTCTTTTTCTTCTTCGTTATCGAAACAATTTCAATCTCTTTAAGGAGATTATTTTGTAATAAAAAATTCGTTCAGTACTTTGATATGATATTCATCAAGTTGATTTATCGATGATACCTTTAGACTTGGAATCACGTATACTGTGTCAGTTGATTTTCTTTAATACGTTCCATTGATATTGTGAATATAGCAATTGAATATAGCAGTTTAGAATAAAGTGGATAAGGTCGATACTAGAAATTTTAGAAAATTTTTATCTCATGTATAAAATGAGGTGTCCGCTTTTTGACGAGAACACCCGTTGTTCATACGAAAACTGCGGCCTTGCTTAGATCCTTTCGCGCTTCTCTCGAAATAAGATACCTACTTCGTGAAAGTAATTTCCCCGAGAAAAGTAAGTTTTCACCGGGGGTAATAGCTTCTACGCGCCCTTGCCGATGTTGCTGATGCTACTATACTACTACTGCCGTGTCTCCTCTTTCTGTCTTGCATCTCGAGGCTATAGAAGTAAAACATTCGCTGAGAAAGAGAGATAGATAGATAGATAGATAGATAAATAGATAGATAGATAGATAGAGAAAGAGAGAGAGAGAGAGAGACAGAGAAAGAAGCTTCGAATCCCAACTAAAACGTGAATACTATCGAAGAAACAGATTTTACCTTTGAACGCTTAAATTGAGATGACTTTCTTCTTCGACGCTTCTATTCTTTATTATCTTTCTTTATCATTAATGTACAGAAGAAAAAAACTAACAACTTTGCAAATATTTGTAAAAACATTTACAAACACGAGACACTTTCAAAAGAGAACGAAAGAAAATAAAAAGAGTATTAGAATATTAATCTACGTTGTAACCTTTCGTCGTTTCTTTTTCTCTTCACTTTTGTTTTCTTTTTTTTTTTTGCTCTTAAGTTATATTAAAGTAATGAAATTAATTAAATACAACTCGTCGGACAAGATGCATAAAATTTCGATCGAAATAAATAAGTATATGCTAAAAATGTCATAATTCTTAAATGACGAAGATGCGATGTAACATCACACGGCTAGCAACCTGATTATGAGCGACCATCGATGACCGATTACCGCTCGGCCACGAACAATCATTAATTACTGCCTGACCATGCCCGATAATGCCGGATTGTATGCTAAATCTGACACCGTGCACCAGCAGAATGTTCGTTCTCCTACCCTCGAGCCACCCTTTCTCTCTACCCCCTCCTATCCTTCCTGGTTAGCCGTAATCCATAGTAGCACCCTCGTTCTCGGCATCATCCGGATCTGTAAAGCGACATAGCTTCGACCGATAGGGAGATATATGATCCAAATAGTTTCGAAGCCAAAGCCGACAAACGAAATACGTAAATGTTCTAATGATAATCCCTTTCTTGTTATTATAACAATGAAAAGAAAATAATACGAACACGAATATTGTAAAAGAACACGAATAACGATGTAATACGAATATTGTACAATGACATGAAATTGTCTTTTTCGAAGGTTCTTCTGCGAGAGATTCCTTCTTCAAGATTTTTCTTCAAGAGAAATACATAGCTCGGTGATGCTTCTTTTCGCGTTGATTTCAAAGTACCATATGGTCCATTCTCCAAACTATTCTCAAGGGGCTTCTGGATAGGATCGATTGAGCGTGATCTGGAACTATTCACTTAAACAACTCTCTCCGTTGGGTATACTAAACGCTTTGAGTAAGTTTTACCATGGTAATAAATTAACGAAGGAAATGCTTGAAATCCTCAACAAAGACAAAGAAGTTGAAAGTTTTAGAGAGCGTTGAACTACGAAGAAACATTTCTTACAACAAGTGTACTGAAATTGACCGAGAAATATTACGAAGACTATACATTAAGGAGCCACACGTATTGTGGCCTCTTAAAAAGCCATTATTGTATTAAGACGTAATTGCAACATCCGCAAATCTGCAAGAGGAGAGAACGAGTGAGTCAGAAGATGTGATGGTCCTGTTTATTTAATACGATACAAAAAAAAAGTCTGACGCATTAAATTCTATATCTCCTGAGAAACTTAACGAAGAAAGATCGATCGAAAAACATTTTAGCATCTTATCGACGTCAATCCGAAAATACGATGACATGCTAATTTAGTATCAACTACAACTCTCCAAAATTTTTAAGTGGCGATCCTCCGAAAACTCATTCCGTGGAAGAGTGTAACGGCTTTGCTTAGCTTCTAGTCACGCAAACCGTATCACTATCTTACGATGCAATAAACTTCTATTCCGGGAATCGTGCCAGACATCTTTGAGATTAAGCTCATCTCGACGAACCCAAAACCATTTTGGCTCCTTCATTTTTTACGCTATGCTCATGTAACGTTACTTCAACACCTTTCTGACTCAATAACAATCTACCGTCCATGGATTTGACTACGATTACGAGAGGATATCTCCTTGCTTGAGTCACGTTTAACCGCAGCTTAGTGTCGAATTAAATGGTTTAGCTAGCAAATTAAACGATCTTAGCCACGAGAGTCATGCTACGTAAACCATACCTTATACTTCGTGACAAACGAATGTATTTTCCTTCGCTCGCTTCTGCACGAATATTAATAAATTATTATATATATGTGCGTGGGTGCGTTTGTGTGTATATTTTAACGATACAAAGAATTTCCTGAATGTCAGTTATATATCAAAATTATATGTAAATTAAAAGATAAATAGAAATAAATGTGCGCCAATTTTTTTTCCTTTTCTTTTTCAACGTTCTAAAAAGGTGTTGTAGTATTTTGCTTGTAATCAAAATCGCTTGTCGACGTTAATATAATTTTCAAACACTAATTATCAGACTGATTAATTAGAAAGGAGAGAGGGAGAGAGAAAGAAAGAGAGAGAGAGAGAGAGAGGGAGAGAGAGAGAGACTAAGTAAAATCAATTGGACTTTAGGAAGGTCTTGTAGAGCCAGAGTTCGCACGAACAAAACGTGTACCTATTCGTTGTTGCATTCTTCGAGAGATTGCCTTCGAAATTCAGTACACGGTCGCATGGATTTTGACGGCTCAAAGCTAATTAGAAACTTTGCAATTAACGTGTATACCGACTCTGTTGATCTACGCTGGCTTCGAGTTTAAATGAGTTTAAAACATTCCGAATATAGGAAACGTTGATCTAAAATGCTTTTCCTACATTTCTGAACTATATTCGTCAATGTCTGCAGATATACCTATGCGAATAAAAATCGAATAGTACGAATATTTAATCCTATCAAATATAATCCCTGTGATTTTAGGATCAGAAAAACGCGATTAACTTTCTATCGAAAAAAGAGATAATAATAAGGAATATAGAAGTGATTGAATGTAAAGGAAGGATCTAGTTGCGTCAACGCACTCTTCCATCATGGATGATCCTAGAGGGATCAAGAAGTGGACCGTTTGCCAAGTACTTACCTTCAACTACGTTATAAAAGGACTCATCGAGTCCTCCATGGATAGTCGTTTTATTCAAGTATCGTCCGTTCTGTTAACTCGCCCTTATACCACATTTTAATTATTAGAAGAATCTAGGAAAATGATTTTTTTTTTTTTTTCTTAAACACACTGTCTGCTGATTCGAACGATCAATATGAATCTTAATTTATCGTTTAATCGTATTCGTAAATTTCTCATATTCGTAATTTTCATTCTTATTCTTTTTACCGAATGTATAAACCAATTTTGATCGATATAAATGTCAATAAATATGTATCTATTTATCTACTTACTTTCTCTCTCTTTTCCTCATTTTCTCTTAGAATTTTTTTCTCAATCTCAGGTAAAACAAGTCTCGACTCTACGCACCGACGCTTTTCGCTCGTGCCGCAAAATTGCAAGAATAACGAGCTCAGTCAGCACGGTATAAAGTTCCAAAGCGTCGAGCCGGAATAAAGTAATAACTGTAATTGATCTGATAAGTTATTACGCCGTCCAACCAAGACACGGAGGACATCGAGTGGAGTCTCTCTACCAAGCCGAGGTAATAACCGATACTTTCTTCTTCGGATTTTCATGCTCACGCCTCTTATGTCTCTTCATAAAACTCAAAATAGACTTCTTCTATCGACTTTTATGTTATAATACTGCTATTATTTCTATAGAATTGACAGAACTGACTCGTAAATTCATTAACAAGATTTTGTTCACTGATCGGACATCTAATTTAGATTATCTTTTTAAACAAATGAAAAATATTTGAATATATGTAATACAATGAAATTATAATCGTTAGCAGTTGCCATTAATAATCAACAATTTCGATTTGGAATTACTTCCAAGGTGGTTACTTTTTCTCTGTGATCGTAACTATCGTGCATCCGACCCCGTGAGTCGGACTTATGTCTTCCTATATAACATCTCTATAAATACCTAAACTCCCAAGACAGCTCGAAAGAAATAACTAGTAGAGGAGAAGAGGAGAGACGTACCTCGGGGATATAAAGGAAGAAATTGAGATAAATCGCTAGCTATCTTATCTTATCCATCGATAAAGTAATTACTACGAGTCGGAACTTTTATTATTGGTTAAGATGCCAAAGTTGTGTTTCTATTTTAAACGAGCTTTGATTTCAAACGACATCGATGTCAAAGCTTCCTTTGAGGTAGGTAACTACTCAATAAAAATTGAGAATACTCGAATGGAAAGTGGATAGCAAACATTATTTCTTTCATTATATATATATATATATATATATATATATATATATATATATATTTATTCGATAAATTTTTTCTGAGGATATGAAAACATCTATCAAAGATCTAATCATGCAGAAATATTCACAATATATAAAGTAATAAATTCAAACAAATGTTTATGCGCCTGAATGATAATGATTCTCGAATACAATCGTACTGTCTCTCTCTCTTTCTCTCTCTCTCTCTCTCTCTCTCTTTGTCCCCCCTTCGTCTCTCATTGTTCAAGTTTGGAAATGATATACTGAAGCAAGGCATCAGATGAGAATTATGCAAGTTTCTAAAACCCCGTACCCCGTCAGATTAGAGTCTTACGATGTATCTAATGCCGTTATTAGGGCCGTTGCTAGGAATGGTCCGTTTCTCGAGAATGGTTGATCCCTAGGTAGCGCTAAATTTCTAGTTTATAATACGAACTAACCAAAGTACGAGGGAAGAGGTAGCATCCGACTATCTCTCTCTCTCTCTCTCTCTCTCTCTCCCTCCCTCCCTCTTTTGTATTCACGTTCTCTTCGCGTAGTATTCTCCAGCTCACCCTTAACTTTTACTCGCGAGTTATAGCTGAACTGTATAGAAATGACCTTCCAGTTAGCACATCGACAAATACGCTGTGTTGCACCGAGTGTAACGTTTGTACATCCGTTTTCACGGTATTCCGGTTCGCGACGCTAATTAGTTTTTCGTGAATTCTGGACAGAGCGAAGACATGCACGAGACGAAGATTTAATTAAACTGTCTGGAGATATTGTGGATAGAGGTTTTACTTCTCGTTTAAACACGAACTTCGAATTTTTCATAATTAGTCAAATTTCAGTCAATTCAAAGATATCACGTCCAAATTAAGAAAGATATATTTCTTAAACGTTTCGAGCTTTCCCCATTGATTAATCTCGTATCTTGGAACAAATGAGAATACTATCCACGGTGTTACGTCGATAAAATCTCGGATCATCAGTAAAGTTCGCTCAATAATCGGTAGACCATCGAACTTTATCCGTCTACGGGTATATAACGGGAATTCGTAGCTATAGTATGTACTATAGCTACGAATGTGGTCTCACGTAACAGGTTCATTTCACGTTAGAGAAGAGAAACGGTGACGGTCGATTTCGTAGCAAGACTCAACGTACTCTCTAGTTTCAAGAGAAAGAGATAGAGTGTACATGAGCTTGCGAGAGAAAGAGAAACGAAGAAAGACATACTACAAAATGGAAAGCAGGAGAAAGAGATCATTGTTTCTCTCGTGGAACAATGGATCGTTGTCAGTACCTACTTGTTAGGACAAAACCATTTTGAAAATCTAGTTACTTTGTTCGAATTTCGTCAAGGAGAATGAAGAGACAGTACCTTGCCTGTTAAATCAAAACTTTCTGCGTGAGATATGTCCATGAAACCGGAAATTCAAACGCCACACTTACTTTCTCTCTCTCTCTCTCTCTCTCTCTCTCTCTCTCTCTCTCTCTCTCTCTCTCTCTCTCTCTCTCTCTCTCTCTCTCTCTCTCTCTCTCTACTTTTCTGTTTTATGATCTTTCTTAACTGAGTTCTTCAGTTGAATCTCTAAATCACTCATCAAGGCATGATGGAAAGGAAAGAAACAGGAAAGAGAAAAAAGAAAAAGATCACAAATCGTAGAGACTTTCGTCAGTTCGTTACTAACCATAACATCCGTTTGCCCTGCACGCTGGCTAACTTCTTCTGAGTATCACGGTAAAATAACTGATTATAATAATGCAAAATAGCTCCTCTTTATTCCTTTCTCTCTCTCTCTCTCTCTCTCTCTCTCTCTCTCTCTCTCTC
>NC_057695.1:2380574-2413572 GCF_014466175.1 Vespula pensylvanica
ATGAAAGGTATTGTCTGTAGTGTATTGTTAAAATGACGTTTATAGAATGTTAGATATTCGCTTATGCAAATACGTGCATTTATCCGTATTCGTATTTATGTCCTTTGTATTTGAGAATGGCTGTTGAGTAATATAATATATTGTGAGTTGTTTAGATTGCATCTAGATTATAACTTTGTTTTGTTAAACCAGTTAACCTAAGTTACACGTAATTTTGATCTGATTAGTATTTGGGTTGGGTTTAATATAGATTATCTTCTTTGTTTTCCCGTATTAGATTACACCGATATAATGCTTGTAAAAGACGTTACGACTTTCAATGTGAGAAAAATAAAAAGTAATGTTCCTTTACGATCAGCGTAATACGCGGTGCGCGATTTTGTCGCATCGAAACGTACCGCAGGTTCCAACAGAGACAATGGCAGGTATCTAGAAGAGAAAATGGTAAAAACAGAGGCAGAGGTAGCTTCATGATACGGAGTTAGTCTGGGGATGGGAAGAGAGGGAGAGGAGGGTGAGGAGAACTAAAAAAGCCACGGTGGCTGGCGTAGGTATCGATTGCGATGTCACTCCTGGGAATCGTGGAGGATAAACTCGCGAGTAGCGCCGGAACACCGGCCCGTGTCTGCTTTTATTCATTTTTCCTGCATCCTTCCATCCCTCTTTTCCAACCCCCAGCCATCACCTCTTCCCACCACCACCACTACCATCTATTCCAAGAGAGAGAAAAAAAGAGGAATAGTACGTTACGATAACTGCGTTGGTGCATTTATGTATATAGGAAAGTTTTGCCAACGTCAACGTTTAGCGACGCGATCGCTGACCGCGATGATATTGCCACGATGGTGTTATACCATGCCGTTGCTGGCTTAACGATTAACGTTGGTGAATGCCCCACCAACGACAAAATGGCCGAGCTAATATTCACGGACGAGCGAGGAAGCGGAATTTCTTGTTCGTCGAGTGACGGGGAAACCGCTAAACCTCATGTACTCAATACTAGCTTAAGGTGCCTTCCTTCCTTTCTACGATGTACCACGGGGTAACCTTATCTCAGAACCCACGAGTCTCGGCAAGCGAAGCGTGAAATTTAAAGCCATCTCCGGCACCGCATAATCAACATCGTGAAATCAATGGACTGTCCCAAGAACGGCGAGTGATCGATGGCCGGAATAGTTCGAAGCGTTCTACGCGGTCCTCCATCTCTTTCTCTCTTTCTCTTTCTCTCTCTCTCTCTATCTATTTCTCTCTTCTCCTTTTCTATCCCATCCCATTGATATCCACTCCCTTACCAGGCTCGACCATTCTTTCGATAAACTTTACCGTCCGCTCACGTTCACCGAACGGAGAATGCAATTATTTGCGTTTATTGTTGTTTTACGATCCTAGCACGCGCTGGATGGCTGGGGCTTTTGTTCCAACGAAAATTCCATGAGACGAGATGCGAATTATAATGAATTAAAATGCCATGTGGGATTTGATTCGAAAATAATATTAGTAGGATTGATGAACGAAAACACACACGATTTGGAAGGATAGCAAGGTATTTGATTAAACAGTTTATTATACCTATGGATTTTTAATTTAATAGTAGTTAATATAAATACGTGAAATAATATTTATAAATTGTTTGCTTGCTTGCTTGCTTGCTTGCTGGCTCGCTCGTTGAGTTTTTCAGAACGTTATGCTATTACATGCTACTATTCGTGAATATGATAACGTTATATAAATACAATATATTCGTCCAATTTCAAATGAGATCGTTGTATGTAGGAGAGGGAGGGTGAGAGAGAGAGAGAGAGAGAGAGAGAGAGAGAGAGAGAGAAAGAAATGAGATAAAAAAAAGAGAGAAAGGAAAAAATTTATATCAGGGCTTGAGAGGGAATCTCGAAAAATGGTACTCTCGCTCGTTAGAGTTCATTGTATGCCATTTCATAAAGGGAACCAATTATGTAGTCAACTAGCGGCACATCGGTCTCCTTTCGAGAAAAAGAGGGAAACCGGTGGAAGTGGAAGGAGAGATACAAAGGATAGGAAAGAGAGAGAAAGAGAGGACGCTAGAGAAATTAGAGTATTTATGACAACGGGGAAACTCTGAATCGTCCGAAAACGTCAGCGTACAGAGTATTTTCTCGTACTCTCTTGCTCTTTCCTACTTGTATATATGGCCGTATTCGTTTTGCAATGCTTGCAAAGTGGGAAAAGCGCCGACTGGCATGTCAGGCGTGAAGAAATACGTGCACTATTGCCGACGTACTTACCGCCAACAAAATTTTAAGCTCGGTTTCGTGCTTCGAGAACCGGAGGTGTAATAAACCGTCCTACGTTCGTTGTTGTCAACTTCATTAACGTTTCCTGACAAGGTAGATATCCCTTTGGCAAGAGAATTTTCGACATTCGACTTTTCTGTCAATAGCTATTCAACAATGATCATAATAACGTCGTGCCGTTTTTATTATCACGATTGATTAATCGTGACGATGTTTAAACGAACGGTATATCGAATTTATCCTAAGATATCTGAAACCTTACATGCATTACAATCAAGCGATATACATACATATGTATGTATATCGCTTGATTGTTTCCCAAATTTACCTAAGCTATGATATACAAAATGAGAACATTTTAAATAATTTGTGGATCTTAATAAAGAGGCCGTTTCCATTGGAGTGCGCCGTTCATTGTCGGTTAAGGGTTAATTAATCCGTCGTAAAGTCGCACGCTACTACGTGCCCTGGCTTCCATAATTCAAGACGAGATGAGATCTAACCTTGGTCGAATATGCATTCTGAGTATCTAGCGCGTAACATTATTCAAAGTAGGAATCGGGCTACGCGATAAGTGGTAAGTGTAATATCGAACTTATATATCTAAGTATATATTACTATACATGTACGTATAAGACGAAACACGTTAATACGTTACGTCCGTTACAGTCTCGTAGCTTAATATTCCATACGCGAAAGCACGGTCGTTTCTTATCTTTTGGTGTCGAGGGACCCTCGATAACTTTTCAAAGGCGATTATTACATAATAGATAGAACTTTGCTACAGCATGTAGACAGTACTTATTAACGAACCAACTCGATACGTTCACATAGGGTACATCTCGATTTTGATCAAACTTTCGTAAGAGTTTTCACAAAATGTTTTCAAGTAAAAACAAGCTTTATTCAAAAATGATGTAAAATAATATCTACTTTGATACAATAGATTTTTATAAATTGATTGAAAAAGGATATCCTTTTATCTCTCTGCGTATTATTATTATTATTATTATTATTATTATTATTATTATTATTATTACTACTACTACTACTATTATTATTATTATTATTATTATTATTATTATTATTATTATTACTACTATTATTATTATTATCAATGTTATTATTAATATTAATATTAAATATTATTAAATGCATTTTACCCGAATCCCATTGATACTAGAGATATAATGCGTAAAACAGTAATATATGGTATTGCTTTAATTAACAATAAAATGGATTCCATTCTTTCTATAATTTTAGTTATAAATTAATTTCAAAGAAAGGAATACTTCCATTCAAATTCCACTTTTCCATAAAATCATATAAATCTCCGAAAATCCGAATCTGTAATTATACTTCGTATTATATTAATAATAGAGTCGATCATTAACGCAAAGAATATTACTTGTTCGTAGAGCTTACAATCCGAAGATTTTTAAAATAATTAGATTCCGATATAAATAGAATATTAAAAATTAAGCTTGAATCTAACGTGAAGCCAATGATGCCAATAAATATGAGTATTCTGTATAAATAACTAATCGTTAAGTAATTACTTTATGTACAACTCAAAAACACATTTATGACAAATCAAAAATAGGTGGTAAACAACGAATTTTCACGAAATTTCACGAATTTTCTGGAGATTCGATGATTTAATAGCATAATTACAGATCAATTAAACGATTCGGTAAAATGCACGCGATCTTTGACTACGAATGAAGATAACGTGGAAGCTCAAAAATAGACGTTCGGATCGATAAAGGCTCCTTACTTGGTCCTTGGAACGGAGTCAATCCTACAAGACGCAAGGAAACAATAGAAGGCACCAGCTGCACTGTACGTCCCACTTTAAGTAAATCGCGCGAAATCTACAGCAAGGGAACGAATAAACTAAAATGAACGAAATAATAAAGAAAAGAAGAAAGGCGAGGAACGAAGAAAATGATAAATAGATGAAACATAATTTATAATTAAAAATAAACTCGTTTTACAGATCATATGAAATATCGAGAACTATAGTAAGTGTCAGAATTATTAAGCTATTGGATTAAGATAAAATTATTCCTTCGGATTTTTTGAATAATTCAATGAGTCTCGTTTTAAAAAATTTCAAATAATATTTTTACTCTCTTAAATAAGTGAAAATGTTGGAAAATAAGAGAAAGAGGAAGGATCTCGTACATTCTTTGATAAAAATAAAAAAAAAAGAAAAAGAGACGAAGGAAGAGATCTTACCGGCTGAGCATCGTTCTACGATCGGCGTCGTTCATTAAGTGGAAGGGATGCAGGGTAGTTACCCGTTGGGTCAGAGCCTTCAAACTATACCATCGGCAGTTCCGCAAGCTAATCCAATATAAATCTCCGGGTATAAAGCTGTTCCGATTAATGGTTCGACAAACCAATGTGGTAGAAGGCTAGGAAGACTATATACCGGAGTCCCATGAAGCGCAGGAGTTGGTGCTTCAGTGTGTGGGAGCCACTCCCACTGCTATCAGCGCCGACACGACCACCAACGTTAAAGGAAGAAACCCCTTCCTTCCATCTCATGGACCAAGAGAAAAAGAGAAAGGAAGAAAGAAAGAAAGAAAGAAAGAAAGAAAGAAAGAACGAAAGAAAGAGAGAGAAAGAAAGAAAGTAGAAGGAGGAGAACGAGAGAAGGGTGGTAAAAAAGAAAAGGGAGTGCGACCTTAGCTCTAACGACCCTCGGGCCAACATTATCCCCCGAACTTAAGAAATGGCAGAGCTAATGAGCTTTTAAATTATTCCGCGCACGGGGGTGAGCTTTCGCCGCGGCATGGCCGCGCTACCACCGAAAATTCTCTCACGTAATGGCCTTCTTCTAGTTCTACGTTCATCGATGCATATATGTACAGGGTGATTCGCTCGTTGGTTAAAAGTGAATTTAACGGTTGGTCGGTATAGGAAAAGAATGTCGATTTAAAAAGGAACTTCAGGATAATACGATACCTATAACAGGAATCTAAAACCGATATATCGATTTAAAGGCGTAACTGTCTTCGTTTATCGTTTATCGAAAGATTGAAGATAGAATGGTAGACTTGTAACAGCGTTCATCATCGATCGACCGAATACCCGACATGATCTAAACTGCATTTCACGTTATTGGGGATGTCATTATTCGGATTTCATAATCGCAAATCTTTCGAGAAAGTTAAGATGTCAAAGGAAGAATGATCAAAGATAGAAACATTTTTTCTTTCGTGTCCTGCTTATCCTAAAATATATTCAGTCAAGAAAATGGGATAATAAACTTGATCAAGATCATTGAATTATTGTGCATGGATATATATTTCGAATACATATAAATGGATATAGAGCGGAAAAGTATTTCCAATTCTCTCTGTTTATATCAGCAAAACAATGAGATATCTTTGCCAAGGATAAGTTTACGTATCATTGGTACGATTTAACTAGCTATTCTATGCAGTTTCGAGAATTCCAATAAATCGTACAGGCGAAAACTATTTATTGAAGTAAAACGAAAGAAATAAACTTGTCGGAAAGGGAAATAAAGGAAAAATAAAGAAATAGATTGAGAGTTAGAGATATGGGGTAAGGAGAAAAGAGAGTATATGAAAATGGCGTAGATATAAAATATCATCCGGCTACTTAGACGTACGTATATGAATCCTGAAAGAACGTACGAAAGCGCTCTCCCACTCTCGTATCCGAAAGTTGGCTACAATGGAAACGCCCTGGGAGACTTTTACCAAAAGACAGAAGGCAGGAAAGCGTTTCGCAAAGGAGAACCAAAAGATATGGATGGGGAAACGGGCTAGACAAAAGATCGGAGAGGACTGAAATAAGTAGGAAACGCGAAAGATCGTTTCGATGGTGGGACGAAAGAGCCACGTCTTTCTATGTTAGAGAGAGACAGGAAGACAGTTATAGAGATATATATCTATGTACATATAGAGAGAAAGAAAGAAATACACACCCACAAATCCACATACACAAGCGTATACGCACACGCGCACACACACATATATATATACAGAGAGAGAGGGAGAGAGACAGAGACAGAGAAATGCAAGTTATACCTACGTCTATTTCTGAATATTGGAATAACTCGAATACCGCTTTCATGACGTTGTATCGTCTTTATACGCGGAAATATTCGAGCGATTGTTACGGGAAAGACATTCTTTACAGCTTCAGATTCCTCTTTTCTCTCTAGCGCGAAGTTGTAAGAGAAAGGGTAGTCCAAGGGTAGCTAAGCGATGGCAAGGAATTCCTTACTTTTCGTCGGGCATTGGAGAAAAGAGTATCGTGAGAACCGATGTCTCTCTTCTCAGTTCAGATTCCAAGCGATCCAAAGCGTTACGGCTTTTCTATTTTCTTGTCTTTCAATGAGATATCACATTAACGTATTTAAATGGAACAACTTAAAATAGATGAACCTGGTTATAATTCTTCCTAGTGATCCACATATTGTATCTATTGCATACAAGTAAATTTAAATGTAAGTGTCATACGCTTCGTCGAAGTTCATAACGTAATAGTCGTTGTCCGCATTAAATTACGACGTGAAACCGCGCGCACCCGTCGATTTCACGCTGGTCACAAACAGTTCTCTCTCTCTCTCTCTCTCTTTCTCACTCTCTCACTCTCACTCATTCTCTCTTCTATGTATATAAATTTTCGGAAAATCAATACTCCCCGTCGGGTTTGTTCCTTTTGCATGGCAACGTAGGTACTAAATAACATGACTCGTGTATTTTCTGCAAGATCGATCGCATTTGATCTCTGTCTCGATGATTCTAGCGTGGTTAAAGCTCGTTGCGTTCTTTGATGAAAGAATGAAATTTTTGATACTCGGAAAATATCCATGTGAAATGCGTACAACTTTCTATAGGCAGTCGAGTGGAATAATGTAACGCGAGACGATAACATTTTTTTGCCCTTTTTTTCTTTCATATGACGTAACATTGAGTTTCAGGTTATTCCGAATGAATTCTGGGAATTCCGAAACTACAGAAACGATTGGATCCGCTAAAAAAAAAATGCTCGTTGTTTCGTGACATCTAAATATCACATTCGACCTCTAATTACAATATAATTATGGTTGCGAATTATCTGTATATGCAAAGCATCTCTCATTGAATTATGTATATATTTGAAATTGCATCGTCAGAACGATCAATCCTTATTATAATCAGACTAGCACCGGGTCGGATTCATTATAAAATTTGTCGATCGAATCGATCTCAACATAATGGAATTTCCTTCTATTCGATGATTTGCATATTTATGCCAGTCGTAGGTTCTTCCAATCAACTTCTTAATAACGATAGTAGACGATTCGATTCTGGTCTGCTTCCGTATCTGTCCTGCGGTTAACCACCCCGCCTTCCGTCAAAAGTTTCAGACCAGGCATACAAGTTCACTGCGATTATTCATAGTTGGAGGCACATAATCGATAATACGTCAACTCGACGGGTGGCGAATGGTGGTTAGCGCGAGGTCTCCCAACGACGTCGAGATTTCACGTCGAAACGTTCCGAAAATCGATAATAGCCGAACAGGCGCAGCTAGACAGAGGGAAAGACAGAGAAAGAGAGAGAGAAAGAGAGAAAAAGAGAAAAAGAGAGAGAGAGAAAGTCGACGTTTGAATTATTTGGACGGACGTTGATCGACACCCATTCCTCATTGAGAAAAGCTTATTAGTATCTCTTACTAACATCTTTGAAATCACAAAAATTATATTTAAATCGGTTAAATACTGATTTCTATAAACAAATATCATCGTGCTACGATTAAATTCTATAATACTTTTTGTATATATTTTTTACGACGATACATATATCTTTGTTATGCCAATTAGCACGTGCCAATCGTAATTACAAAATTGTCCTAATTATTCAAATCCCTTAGCGACTATCCATTTACACCGAAAAAATTCGTCGAACCATTAACGACCGAGGTTTCTAATTTATTTGACCGAGTCGATAATTTGAATCATGGCTAATATACGACTGACCAATAACCAACGATATCAAAAAAATTTCAACGTGTCAGTGAAATTTTGAGAACGGAAAAAAAGCCAGGCAAAGTACTTGTAAAATGCTTTCACTTCTACGTTCTCGTATCTTTGATTTTATTAAAAGCACTTCGATCGGGCTGTTAACGGAACAAAATAAATGATTGAAAAGGATTGGTACTCACAAAAGAGCCAGGAAACATGGTTTTTCAATTTTTCTTTTGTTCTTTTTTTAACCCGTTTCAAACGCTCACCGTTGGTAAAGCACTTCGTTGCCAATAGGTAAACTTTCTCAATTGGGACCGCTATGTTAATACTTTCTTCTTTTTTCTTTTCTTTCTTCTGTTTTTTTTTTCTTTTTATTTATAGGTACAATATAAGGATACCTGAAAATTCAATTAATTTCCATAAATTCTCTTCATCGCGTTCAACAGAATATATTGGTGATAATATATTAATAATAATTTTAATGATAATGATATTCAGAATATATCGATAATAATTTCAATGATAATGTATCGCTTTAAATCGCTAAACTATGTGAATTCGAATCTTGCGTAGTTACTTAGATCGAACACGACGCGTTGTAAATCTTACAATATCAAAGAAAAGAAGACACTTGAAAGGGGCTGAACGTTCTTGAAGCGAGGTAAAAGACGCGCACTTCACTGACTTTACGTTCCAACTAAAAATAGCAAAGTCGCGGAATCGGAAGATTCACCTTGAGTGGAGGAAGCCAAAAAAAGAAAAAGAAAGAAAGAAAAAAAAGAGGAAGAAAACGCAGAATAAGAAAGTCAAAAGAAAAGGAGAACCAGCGAGAAAAAGATAGATAGGAGGCACAAAAGAAACGCGTGTATGTATGTATATATGTAGTATCTCGTTGATTTACTTCTTCCTCTCCCTTCGTTAGATTTAAAGTCACTTTATTTTTCTTCTCTCATATCGCCCACGAAATGGAACGTTTATGACATGAAGCCGTTCTTAAGCTTTTGCGATAAAGAGAGCCGAGGATATCACGGGTTTCAGACTGCAAAGCGTTCTCGATTATCAAAGAGTGAGTAAGAGAGATATGTAGAGAAAAGTAAAGAGGGGTAGGAGGAGTTATGGATGGAAGTGAAACATCCTCCTTCCCCTTTTATATTTTTTTATTTTTATGCCCGCATTTCGAAGTCTCAAAGGCAGACAGGCAACACAAGTCCGTTCGAACGAAGCGACGTACAAAAAAGCATTGATACGGTCTCAGCTCGCTTTCGATCCTTAGACGTATTACCAGTGATCGGATTATTTCTGATAATGAACTAGCTTAAACGTCAAAGTATCTGTATTTTATACATAGCAAAGTAATCAAGAGAAAAAGATAAAGCTTTGCTTTTTAAATTAAATTCTTGCCGACGATTAAACATGTTATAAAGTACACGTAGATGTTTCATAGCTAGTGTGGTGGAGGTTAAACCTAGAAAAGGTTTTACATGCGAAACTATAACGCGACTGCGCTAACCAACTCAAATGAAGCGTACAATTAAATGCTACTTAGCAACCCCCGAGAATCTCAATCCCACTTCTCTTATTCTCCGTCCCTCTCCCTCTGCTTCTCTACCTCTCTCTCTTTCTCTTTGTCTTTCTCTTTCTCCTTGTGCAGGGTCCCATCTGTTTCTGCCAGCAACACAGGATCTACTTTGGTCTAGCTATCAATCTAGAATACCGAAGAGCAAGTGCACTCGGTTTGGTCGCCTTGGGAAAAGAAAATTGTCAATCGTTTGAAGATGTACTGAGGTATCAGGAGGGAATACCTGTACGGTTTCTCTTTTATATTGATTTCATAGAGAATATATTTCTCTTATTCTTCAGTAATATATCAGAGAATAATTTAGTGCTATAATACAAAATATGTTCCTATAATATCGTAATTATTATTAACTATGTAATAAACAAACGCTGTCGTTTAAAATTAAGAAAAAATTGTCGATAATTAAATCGCCCTTGAGGAAGAAAAAAATAGCGTGTTCCTGGCAACATGGATATTATCCATCTTGTAATCGATTTTTGTTGCTTCTTTCTTGTTTCCTCTATCTTGAGTGACGCGAACGAAGGACCAGTGAGAGCGTTCTTCCATCTTTTGGCGTGGTAAAATCTAGAGGATTACTAAAGTCGTCCTACGAAATAAGCTGCCTACGTCGTCTGTTAAAGACGAAATCGAGGAATAAGAAAGCTTTGCTGTTACTACGCGAGAAACGTTAAGCCGATACGATGGACGTGGTATTAAGTTCGCACGAATATCCTGGCTAAAAACCACGCAATATATATATATATATATATATATATATATATATATATATATATATAAGGAAAGACGGCAAAAAAATGAAATAGAAGGAAAAAAAGAAAGAATTCTGTTTCGAGAAAATGCTCTACCAATTTTCTCTGTTTCGTAAGAGAAAATCTTTCTCCTCTCATCCGAAAATTCTCGAAACTTTCGACGAGGAAAACTTTTCGAATCACGAACGAGTGCATCCCGGAATGGTTACACCGTGAAATTAGTCAAAAGGGATGAGAGAAGGGTACACTTTAGACCTTGCCAGAAATGTGAAGATTCCTTCGCTACTGCCATCATCGGCAGTAACTCGCGAACTCATTACTGTTAACTATTGTTAATTGGTATTAAGTACTCTCCATATCGTAATACCTATTCACGATAACTACTTGAACGTTACGAGACACAAACCGAGTTTCGAAAAACACTTAGCGTGTTTCCTACAAGAAACAACCTTCTCTCTCTCCCTCTCTCTCTCTCTCTCTCTCTGTCTCTCTCTATCCATTTAATTACGATAGAATTTTCATCCTATGAAATTAGTTAGGATGAACGAGCTACAGAAGAGAAATTGTTAGTATAAATAATTATTAAAGATTAAGGTACGTACGCTAAAAGTAATGGTATATTCTGATCTCGTATATCGGTTTCATTAAAATTTCCGATTAATTTTAAGACGTAGAGAATAAAATACGAAATTATATTACGTTTACGTAGTACTTAGATAAATATCTTCTACACCAAACGATAGTTCGTAGTAGACTGAGGACGTCCTGACACGAATGACGCATATATTTTTCATCCTTGAGAACAGATAACGGAGACAAAGATCGAGCGTGTCTTACCTTATTACCAAAACAAAAACAGTTCGGTGTAAGGTCAAAACAATATCGTTGTATACTATTATATTAATATAAATAAAAGAAGAATGAAAGTTTCTCAATGTTTCTTTCTCTCTCTCTCTCTCTCTCTCTCTCTCTCTCTCTCTCTCTCTCACTCTCTTTTCCTCTCTCTCTTTCCTGTCTCTCTGTATCCATTTAATTACGATAGAATTTTCATTCTATGAAATTAGTTAGGATAAACGAGCTACAGAAGAGAAATTATTCGTATAAATAATTATTAAAAATTAAGGTACGCACGCTAAAAGTAATGGTATATTTTGATCTCGTATATCGGTTTCATTAAAATATCCGGTTAATTTTAAGACATAAAAAATAAAATACAAAATTATATTACGTTTAAGCAGTACTTACATAAATATCTTCTACACCAAACGATGGTTCGTACTAGACTGAGGACGTCCCGACACGAATGACGCATATATTTTTCATCCTTGAAAACAGATAACGGAGACAAAGATCGAGCGTGTCTTACCTTATTACCAAAACAAAAACAGTTCGGTGTAAGGTCAAAACAATATCGTTGTGTACTATTATATTAATATAAATAAAAGAAGAATGAAATTTTCTCAATGTTTTTTTTTCTCTCTCTCTCTCTCTTTCTCTCTTTTTCTCTCTCTCTTTTTTTCTCTCTCTTTTTCTCTTTCCATTTTTCTCTCTCCGTGTTTTAATTAATTCTTCATTATTTTAGCAAATCTCTTGCAATATCCTCGCGATTCGATAACTTCCAATCGAATCTCGGAAGTGGTCGATTTTATTAACTATTATCGTTGAGTAAACAATCGTTAGCGATTATTTTTGTATTCAGAAAATGCTGTGTCGAATGAGCTTTGTTGAGATATCATAGAAAACTTCGTTAGCACGTTCAAATTATTATCGACTATTGAGACTACGAGAGAAAGAGAGAGAGATAGAAACCGATCAGGTTTCGTTGATGGCTCCGAGCTTCGGTCAATGCCCCGGACTAATATGCCAAAATCGTCGTAGGTATACAGTCGTTTAATTCGGCAAACCGCGAATCGATATCTTGCTTAATAGCCAGACATTCTATCTCTCTATCTCCCACGGGAAGTGGTGAATAAAGACTAACGCAAATGGCATCCACGTGGATTAAAAGAAGAAAAAAAGAAAGAAAGAAAAAAGAAAAAAACGATTTGCAAATTTTATTGATTCCTAAAATGTCCTCTTAAAACCTTTGCATTAAAATTTGCATATCGTTTGAACATTTCGAGTATCGAAAAGTAATTCGAAATTAGAGTAACGTAATATCTTTCTCTCTTTATATATATATATATACATATATATATATATTTTTTCTGATGATTAGAGCTCCGATCGAAGCGGTGAAATTTAACTTCAAAGTTTCGATGTTTCCACCGATCCTTCCTCCCTCTAACTTCTCCGACAGAAAATTTGCGCAGGAAGTTTATTGTTTTTTACGACAGTATTGCAACAGCTTCGGTTTTGAAACGTTCGATTCATCGATTTATTCTGAATATACTTGGCGGGATTAAAAAAGTTTGCTTGTGTTCGTTTCGTTCGTTGGTTCGTTCATTCGTTCGTTCGTTCGTCAGTTCATTTCCCTTTTCCTTTCTTTCTTTCTTTCTTCTTTTATTTTTTATTTGCGCTTCTTCGACATTTTCTTGAGTGGAAATGTGGTTGTGAGCGATTGGCATATACAATGAATATGTAACAACTTTGTACGCCGATAAATTTATAGTAACAGTAATAGTAGTAGTAGAATAGTAGTAGTAGTAGTAGTAGTAGTAGTAGTAGTAGTAGTAGTAGTAATAGTAGTGATAGTAGTAGTAGTAATAGTAGTGATAGTAGTAGTAGTTGTAGTAGTAGTAGTAATAGTAGTGATAGTAGTAGTAGTTGTAGTAGTAGTAGTTCGCGCTTAGGCAATAACAAATTCGATTTTATCCTAGAACGAGTTTACGAAAATTTCATTCCGTTCTACCGGCCAAGCAAATACGCGTGGAATTTTCTCATCGGCGTAAATTTACTTTGTTGACCCACGACCTCGCTTTACTGTCCGCAAAAAGGCAGAAAGAGAGATAGAGAAAAAGAGAAAGAGAGAGGGAAAGAGAGACAAAGAGAGATAGAGATAGAGATAGAGATAGAGATAGAGATAGAGTAAGAGAAAGAAAGACAGAGAGAGAGAGAGAGAGAGAGAAAGGTGGAGAGAGATAGAGTAAGAGAACGATAACTCAAGCGAATGCAAGCAGCTTGAAACTTTCAGCGTTCTTTGCTTCGAGATCTTTACAGATGTAGAACGCGATATAAAAGGGTTCAAAACAGGTAAGTCCCATCGATTTCAATGCTTTTAACATTTTTCCAGTTGAACTTCCTCTTGGAATTTCAATTATCAATTCTTAATGCATCCGAATAGTTTACTTGAAGATGGTAGAATCGATCGAAGCTTAATGTCACGTTTCATTTGCTACACAAGGGGTAGATACATACGTATCTCGTACGTTTTCTTCGAAGATTTAACGTAATCGTTACAAACTTGTTAAGGAAAATACTATATCTTTGATCGATAGACAAAGTAAAGTTTTTAAGAAATCCTTTCAATCGAAAGATATCTCCGACACGTGAAAGAAATAGAGGATTTCTAGTTGGAGAAGGGTTATATCGAATCGAAAGTTAGGAGCAAACGAAAAGGATCAGAACCGTACATCGATTCAATGAGAGCAAAAGAGCAAGAGAGAAAGAGATAGAGGCATACCTTCGATTTTTCTTCTATCGAGAAATTCTGAAGAGCTGGCTTAAAGAAAAGAGGCAATCGGCCTTGCTTGTATCAACACATACGCATACATATATTCTCTTTCTCTCTCTCTTTTTTTCTTCTTCACTTATCTTAGTATTCGGATTTATTTGTAGAAACGGACCATTCAGCTTAATTTAATGACAAGTACGTGATCCTACTTCGTGAAGAACTAGCTTACTTCGTGATTTTCAAGAATGAAGGCTGTTCCAAAATTTATCTCCTGCTTGTAGTTCTCTTTCCCTGTCTTTGTCTTTCTCGTTATTCTATTCATCAAGTTGTACATACGTTTCTCTTCTATGAAGAAACAAAAAAAAAAAAGAAAAAAAAGGACAAAGAGAGAAACGTTTTCACGCGCGATAGCAGTTATCAGCCGTTCTAAAATATTTGCTTGTCTCTCCTCCCCAGTTAGAATCACCCTACAAAAAACTCGACGGTGGCTTCGCAAGGGCGAGAAAATAGTTACCCTATGGACTCTCTCTTTCTCTGTCGCACGTTAAAGCAGTATGCTCTACTTTCCACACGCTGATACGGCATGTCCGTCGTGTAAAATAAAACGTATCCCATAGAGGTACTTTTGCACTAGCGAGACTCATATACATATACACCAGAATAGTATGTCTTTCTCTTTCCTCCTTCCCCTCTCTCTCTCTCTCCCTCTTTTTCTCTCTCCCTCTCTTTCTCTCTCCCGCCCTCTCTCTGTTCGAGCAGAGTCACACATTTTTTACTCCCCAGTTACGCTTTTCCTACCAAATTGGGCGCGACCAGCCGTTTATATCGAGTTTAATATTGGCCCGTACGGTGACATTAAAGCCGATAAAGTCCAAAACGAAGCATAGTATCCATGTAATTTTTCGTTCCGCGCAACGAAATGAATTTAAAACGAGCAGAAAGAGAAAAGGTCGTAGACCTGATATTCTTTTGCGTTTACGCAACGGGAATCGATTTCTGTCCTTTTATCGTCTCTTGAAAATTTTTCTTCTCGAGAAAACAGTCCTTCCCAAATTTCTTGAAGATGTCTTTGCTACGTGGAATACGAATTTCTTATTTTCCAACTCAATACTTTTCCATTTAATTTTATTCTCTCTCTCTCTCTCTCTTTCTTTCTCGTTTATTTCTCTTTAAAAACAGAATGTTATTAAAGAAAAATGTAGAAAATTTATGAACAGACAATGAATTAAATAAATTAGTTTTTAAATATTATTTATTATTAAGAAACTCCGATCTGGATATTAATTCCATGATAATACATTGTAATTTATAGATTTTCCATTCAAATTTTTCTACCCTCCTTTTCTTTCTTACTCATGTCGGTCTTTATCTTCGGTGTACTGGAATTAATAATCGCGCTTGATCCTCCTCCTTGTTCTCCATTGTTAAGAGTAATCTTTTTTAAGGCTACTTGAATAACATCGTTCAGAACTAAACGAGAAGAACGCTTATTCTAAAAGAAATCAACGTTCCTTGTTAGGACAAGTCGAGTAGTGATCAAAATAAATAAATGCTTGTCAAAAGTTTCAGAACAATCGGAATAAAATTGTTGTTTTTCCAATCTGTTACATCATATTTCCGATTGTTCAATAGAATTTTAAATCAAAGGATTGTTTTTTTCTCTTTTGTTCACCGTTCCAAAAAAAAAAAGAAGTAAACGAATCTTCCGATGCCATTAAAGAAATTTTTGGATAACGAGTTACAATAAAAAAAAAAAAGGAAAGAAAGAAAGAAAGAAAGAAAAAAAATAAATAAAAAACCGTATTGAACTTTGGTCGTACTTCGAGCGAATGCGACGTCATAGAACTTCTCAAACTTTTGTTCCAAACTTTATGGTGTAATCAATTTCACATCAGAACTTGATTCTGCCTATAAAAATTGTCCTATCGAGTGTCGTCTCGCGAGACATTACTTCAGCTTTATGTTATTCCTTCTGACAAAATGTCTTCATCTCTAAAAGTTTCATATCGCTTTAAAGAAAAAGAGAAAGAGAGAGAGAGAGAGAGAGAGAGAGAGAGAGAGAGAGAGAGAGAGAGAATACATACGTCGTACCGGGCCAAACGAATACGTGTCTTGCCACTATTCCTTCTATTTACTGAATTGCTGTTCAATGTATCCGGAAGAAACACTAATTCATTTACACCAGCCGGATGTTCAACTTGAAAATATCAAACTTAGTCTATCCTCTATAATTAAATCATCGGATTACCAATTTATCTATAATTCTTTCTATGCGATTTTCACTTTCTGTTAATCTGACGATAGTTCCTTAGAGAGTCTGGACATTCATTCTCTCTCTCTCTCTCTCTCTCTCTCTCTCTCTCTCTCTCTCTCTCTCTCTCTCTCTCTCTCTCAAAATTGAAAGATACGAGAAGCGTTTGCCCATGACCGCGGCAATTTCAAAATTCCCCTGTGGTATGGTCAAGCAAGCACTCATCCGACAGTTATGAAGCATCCCTTATTTCTGAAAGCAGCCATCTTTCCCACGGGATTACGCGCAGCGTCGATGATAGTCGAAAGACGGGCGACGTGCCAGAGCATTCACGAGGAAATTCCATCGGCAAACTATCCCATCGAAGTTGCATATCCGGAATCTTAGGGTGTTCTCTATCCAAGGCCGTTAGACGAAGGTGGTTTCTCTAAAGCTGCCGGTCTTTGTCTCTTCGTACTCTGCCAACACAGACTCGAACTAGACGAGCGCTCGCTTGCTGAGATCTCTCTCTCTCTCTCTCTCTCTCTCTCTGTCTCTCTTTGGTGTCTTTAGTATTGAAGGCACTGCCACATTGCTGCAGGCATGGTGCCGTTTATGCACGAATACCTAAAAGGGAACCAAAGTATCTTTGGCTTCCTTCTTCCCTCCTCCAAAGAAACTTCCTCATCCCAAACTGCTATCACCACCTTACTCAGACGCATACGGATTTTCAATAATGCTCGGTAGATATCTCCAATGTAACCCTTCTCCTTCTTTCTTTTCTTCTACGAATGCGTGTTGAAAACATTTATCGTTTTTTGGATACTTCTGTGTTATCTCTGTGTGTTACCTCTGTTATTACTTTTTTCGATCGTTCTGAACTGGGTTATGTTGATACAGAACGCATGAGCATGGATATTGGTTCCTGTTATTCGATCTTCTTAGTGAAAGTGATTTGTACTTCAACAAGGACGATATTATTGGCTCGATTATGTCTCTATCGTCGAAGTGAGTAACTGCTCGAGTATGATAATGGAATTGTATTCAAAGGATTTTCATGTTCATTTAGGAATCGCATAGAAACCAATTGGTAATATCGATGGATTAGAAAAAAAGAAGTAGATATTTGAAAAGATGTCGTCAGATAAAACAGATTCACTTTACTTTCGAGCGTTACATTGAAGGAAAAAAGAAGAAATCTTAAATTTTAAAAGCCTCTGATATCTTTAAGGTTGCATTCGTTTGTGTTGTGCATCTTGCGATTACATTAAAAAAAAGATTCCCCTTATCACGGCAACTCGAGTTCGTGTTGTTGATCTCGCAAAGGTTTAACTTTCGAAGAAAATTAAATTTCGTAGCGAGTCAATCTCAAAAGTTAAATTGACAGTAAGTCTCTCTTTAAGCTTAGCATGGCACTAGCTCTTACATGGATAAAAGTGGATTTTCAAACCGTATAAAGTACATTTTGAGTTTCTACTCCGGATGAGAGGTTCACCAGAAATATGGAGAAAACATAAGGATCTCGTAAGATTGAGTTTGGTGAAAGAGATTAGCGAATTCATGATTAAAACCAGAATCGTCATTCCTATCCGAAATCCTTCTATTTCTGTCGATACATATTTCAATTTCACTGAAAATTAGCCTGTAAATAGGATTATTGAAAACTCAAATAGAGTCGAATGCACACCTTACAATTGTTCCTTAATCCTTCGTGATCCTTGATCGCAATGCTGAAATGATTTGATGTTTTGTTCCGTTATAATTCGCTCCATCTTGACCTGGTTTGAATATAACATTTCATTACACTGAATTGGACCTTTAACCTTCGATTCCAATCAGGTCTATCCGATTCAATGGAAAATCTTATGATTACTTTTACGATTAATGCTGTAGTACTTATAAATTTACCTCATTACTTCCTTTGCAATGTTTCGTTCAAATCAAATTTAATTCATCTGAAGATGTTTGATACAATAGACTTTATCATAAATTTACTTTCTAATTAGTACTTCAAAAGAGTATTTCCTTTTTACTAATACCATGCCAAAGCAACAGTGGTACATACACCAACACACTTTAAGAATTCATCTGAAGGAATGAGACGTTGTTGTTAAAAAAAAAAATAAAAAGAAAAAGAAAAAGAGAAGAAGAAGAAAGAAAGAAAAAAAGGAGAAGAAAAAAGATCTCATGTCAGTGTCGATGAATCGAAATCCTAAAAAACGTATGAAACTCTTGAGAAAGCATTCTCTATCTTTTTCTCAGTGTATTCTTTTCTACTTCTCAAAGGTACCATTACCACTTCTATGCCTATCTCCGACAGAGGATACGAACGCGAGTACAGTAGTCACGTTGCAAGTATCACAGCCTTTGAAAACACTTTCTCGACTCCGCGGCTTGCTATTTCGGTCAAGCACCACCATTATACTTCAAAACATTTTCATGCACACCTTTTCATCCACTCGAAACGGCGCTAGCCGAGACGAGCTTTAGCTTCGGTTGCCAACCCCCGCATTGTGTTCTTTCTTGTCCGAGTATGGAGTTCGTGATAGGAACTACTGCGTATTACGAACAAATGGAAATTTTAAATGTTCTTTTTTCCTTTTTCTTTTTTCTTTACACATATTTCTGTCTACCTCCATTGAAAAGTACAACGGTTACCACATTATACCGTATGATCGTTCATAAACGGGCTTCCACCTACGATACCGTGCATTAACGACACAACAACACGGAAAGAAAGTATTTCCGTTTAGTTCTCAGTAGAACCTTTTATGAATCATGCTAACTCCCCAGGCAAGTTCTCAAGCGCGTTAGCACGGATTCAGAAAATTATATATCTGTGCTAGACGTTGTATGACGTTAACGTTAAACCTCCTATTTTTAAGATACTGGTTGAAACGACTATTTTGAAGCGAAAAGAGAGGGAGAGAGAGAGAGAGAGGGAGAGAGAGAGAGAGAGAATGAAAAAGAGAAAGAGGGAGATGCATCGACGGTAACAATTTTCGAATACATGCCGCGGGTGTTTCACCGGGAGCGATTATAAATCATATTTATAATTTATTCCACGCTTGATTCGTATACAAGGGTAGCTCTCTCTAATGAAAGAGCGTTGCACCGTGCATGATCGTTAATTAGAAGGCATTTTACAGGTAATCATTTCGTAATTAAGCGTATAATTAGCACGCACGTGCGCCAACGTCGACGTTCCACGTGTACGACGAAGTATAGTTTTATAAAAGGTTTATATATATATATATATATATATATATATATATATATATGTATAAATACATATATCCACAGACATAGATATATACATCGAAGGTACGTAGATGAAAGACATTAATACGAGACTCGTGTGCAAACGCGCGGTAAATAATTTCGCGTTGTCATTCGAAATATGCACGGACCGAAGTGAGCTAGTTGAGATTGGAAGAGGGAGAGAGGGATGAGGGTGGGGAACGAGTGGAAGGAATTCGTAACTTCGTGCATTTCAACTGGCAACAGTGAGAGTCCGGCCGCGATTAATTTCGGCAAATACGATGAGTTTCGGATTTTACAGAGAGTGTACATCATGAAACGAAACCGCTTTTGCGACTGGAGAAACTCGTTTATAGAATCCATACCGAACAATAATTCACGAATATAAGTCACCGATGGTAGAACATATTTTTTCCTCGATCTACGAAGGGTGCCAGTAGATAGAGACGATTCTTTATATTAACGGCCGTCTTCTATAGTATACTTCTATAGTATATATATATATATGTACGTACATATGTACATATATTATTTGAAGAATTTAAATCATCTCTACGAGCCAATTTTCAATTTATTGGAAAAAAGGTGCTCCTTCTAGGGAAAAGATTCTATCTCGTATAGGACAAATCAAATAGGATCACGTTTGGATTCATTATTTTCATATTTGCGAACACGTGCAAAAAGAAACGGAAGTGTTGAAGAGACACTCGAAAGGAAGTTCAATTGTAGTAAGCCGGTACGATAGTTTAACATCTTATCTAGAATTTTTCAATCTCCCTGCTAGCTCGGCCAAGTGAGAAGAAGAGAGAGACAGAGAGAAAGAGAAAGAGAGAGAGAGAGAGAGAGAGAGAGAGAGAGAGAGAGAAAGAGAGAGAGAGAGAGAGTATAGCTCACGATAGCGGAAAATGAATGCCTTGGCGCATAAGTGTATTCTCGTGTAGTAAGGACGAGGGTATAAGTCACTCGGTTTCACGCGACTCTGTGCTGAGCCCGTACACGTCTCTTTCTCTTTCTTTCTCTCTTTCTCTCTTTAAAAGACCTACATCGACCTCGCCTATCTCAAATCTTTCAATTTCTCATACTTTCTTGCACGGCGCAGAAATCGGAACGTCGTACGAGACCACCTCAAACTCTACGATTCGCATGAAGCACTGTGTTGCACTTACGATCGTTACGGCTAATGCCTAGACCATTCAATCGATTATTTTATGCTGACCAAACATGTCGTTGTTCTATTTAAAAACGCACTTCTTATCAAACCGTCAAAGAAGTGTAAATATTATATGAATTATAATTGGATGATTTAGTAATATAATAATACATCGATTGTGAATTTATATTAGTGGCTGTATCATTTCAGTTTCTATTCGATCTGAAAGATTATTAATATTTTAATAGATTCGAAAATTCATCGTTGATCATTGGTAAACTGATGTAATGGAAAGGAGAGATATGAAAAATATAAAATTGACGGAATATTTAATTTTATTATAGATGATGACATAAGCGGATCATCAATTTCACCATATATTACATTACCAACAAAAGTGAGCTCATTGGGTAAATGGTAAACATTTAAACGGGAACGATAAATGCGGGAATTGCATATGAAAATTTACGAACCAACGAAATTTAATTGTACAACATATCGAATGTATAACGTCAAAATTCGATTCCATCAGGATATGATCTCTTATTGATTATTTTTGAACTATATACTACAGAAGCAATGAAAAACGTTACCGACGATGAATTCTGTCAATTTGGTGAAATCGAAAGAAAAAATAGAAAAAAAAATATATATATATATATACCTATGTATCAATCGATTGCAAACGTATAAAAGAACGATAAGCAATAGATACTTCAAATATTTTTCTTTCTCTTTTCTCTTACAGACTATAGCATTACAAGAACGAAAATATCTTTCCTTTGACCAACGAAGTAAATGCTTGGCTACACCTAATTGCCAGATCACGTGTAACAGAGGTCACACGGCTCTATAGGTATTTCTCTAAGGTCATTCTTAAGAGCAACGAGTACAAGCTACGAGTGGAGTATTTTCTTCACTATCCTGGTCCAATCCAAGCATGCCTCTTAACCCTCCGTTTCCATGGCAACAGTACTAAAATATAAGAAAGCAATATGTCGTACTTTATTTTCTAGAGACGATCGACGCTTAACGTTTTCGCCGCAGGTTATACTAAATCACCGCTGCTAGATACAATGTTTAAACGTCAAAAACACGAATCGGGATTATCAACGATCGATTTAACTCGAGCCATGGGGAATCCGATAAAAGAATTCTTTCCAAGTTCTTCACTTTTCTATCCTTTCAGTATCTACGCGACAGCCATTTTTAATCCCCTTACTTTTCGAAGCGTCGTTCCTTAATGAAGAACATTAACCAATTAGCTACAGGGGATCTTCACTCTTCATCCTTCTTTCTAATTTCTTTTTTCTTAGATTAGAAAACTACGGAGGTTTATTGTTAAATAGATTAGGAAGAATGTTTCAATGACCGTGTGCACGTTTTAAATCTATTTTTGACAATGTCATAAATACAAACATACAAATACCAAAATAATCCCTTCTCTTAAATAATACTTTTAGAAAGACGCTATGTACACATCCAATTCGTAATTATTCTCAAAGATTATATTTCGGCACGTGGACATCTTGAATTTTTGCATTTTAAGTATAAAAAATTTTTACTAGGCTAGAAAAAACGTACGCGAATATACGAAAAGTTCGAGGAAGAGTAAACCTTGCGGAAAGAACACCGAAAGATGCATTTATTCATTCGGTATACAGGACAACGTCACACTTCATCCTTCTACCCCTCAACCCACATCCCTTCTCTAGATCGAAAACTTTTCGTATATTTTACGACAATGGAGTACGAAAAGACGGTGAATATTTATAGGTCACCTTCCACTCACCAATGAAGCCTCCTGTAATCTTTAACATTTCCCACTTCCCTTCATACATAAAATTATCACTTCTTTTTTATTCCTTTTTTTTGTTCTTAAAATGAATAGAGGTAGAAGAAAGTTCCACTAACACTGGAAATAAAGAGAGAGAAAGAGAGAGAGAGAGAGAGAGAGAGAGAGAGAGATTTGTCGCTAAAATTACAAAGGGTGGAAAAGTCTCATTCAAAAGGATTCATTAAAATGGTTCTACGTTTCAGTACGTTGATATCAACTGGATCAATAAGAACAAAGATTAGTGACGGTTCTTTAGAGTTGAAATAATGTCGAAGAAAAGAAGAAATTCGTAGATTGTTCGTACGTCACGTTTTCTGTTAAGAACGTCTTCAGAACGTAAGAGTCTCGATGATACTTCACTTCAGAACGATATCGTAAACACTTGTTCTTACGACGATCATACGTCGAGTGTCATCAATTCCAGGAAGGGCTGCTTAGGTGAAGATAAGCGCGATGGATCTTCTATCTTGTCATCAAATAAGATTACATATCATCCGTCACGCGTATCGTCAAACAGAGCATATATATTGTTCGAAAAAAAACTGATTATGGAGAAAGAAAAAAGTGTGTTTTCTGGAGTGAGGGTTGAAAGGAGTTGCAAACAGAAAGATAGAGAGGGGATGGAAGAGAGAGAGAGAGAGAGAGAGAGAGAGAGAGAGAGAAAGAGAGCTAACAGCGCGGGATGACTATCCCTTATGAAGGTTAGGTCGTGTCACCAGTAGATTACACCGAGGGCAATCCATCTCTTTCTAAGTTTCGTACTCACCAGGCAATCCAAAGTTGTTTGGAAAAGAATAGTTGGTCCAGGGCAACGGGTATCTCCGACGAGTATTAAAAGGGTGAGAAGTTTCTAACGGTGTGTCACTGATTTCCTTGATAAAACCAAATACACGTAGAAAGTTGAGTAGAAAAAATTGTTCTCAAGTATCACCGACGACACTCGAGTGACACTTCGACATCTCACACTGTCATTCCGTTGAATAACTTTAGATTTATCAATAAAGATGTCTTTGAAACATCCAATCGGAGTCGCGGAACACGGATTTATCTTTCTTTCTTCGAGCTCAAGAGAATTCCAATTTCAATCAGGCAAAGTCTGACGTACTTATTGGTTTATTCACCGGGCGTGTTTAACAGGAAGAGTCGTCGGTAAACAACGCATGTTCCATAGTGGTATCGTGCGGGTAGTAGATCCACAGAGTATAGAACGACACGCATACGCGCCGACATGAAAAGGGGTAGCTCGTCGCGCGGAGCGGAGGGTGACGCGCGCGCGACCCTGACCGATGCGCGGTTCGAGTGCGACTGAGCGAGCAGAGCCGAGCAGACTCGGCCGAAAGCCACAAACGGCGTCGGCTGCCGCCGATCCCTCTCTCACACTCTCTTCCCTTTCTCCTCCTTTCTACCATCCTCCACCTTCTCTTCTTATTCTTGCCCACAACTACGTCTATCTCTAAGGACTTCCTGACCACGAACTCTTCTTATTTACATTTCTTTTTCTTCCCTCTTTATCTTTACCTTCTTCTTTTAACTTTCCCCACGTGCGTCTTTCTTTTTGCTATAAATGTTTTCGTACTTTGCTGTAATTCTTTATAATTTTTTATAATAACACGTGCGTTTATTTGCTGTGGCATGACTTTTATATTGATTTTTCATTTAATAAACTACGAAAATATAACCCGTGCAGTTGGGACGGTATTAAAAAAAAAAAAGAAGATAAATGTAACGATTTACTGCCACACGATGTTCCACAACTGCGGGCATTGAAAAATATTATAGTATCGCTTACTTGTACATTTCAACACTTTTCAATTTCCAAAAGTTTACTTTTTAATCAAGTGACATGACAATTTACTTTGTCAGTCATATATTTTCATCGAATCCTTGACCATCATCTTGTTTTTTTCGTGGCAGGTCAGAAACAGAGGATTCTGATTTTAGTTCTATAATGTTTTGGCTCTTTCATACTCAAAATAACACATTGACTGAAGGAAAATGATATCAGGTAGCTTTATAGATAACCCGGACCACCGCTTCCGATTCCTTAAACCCCAAAATGGCCAACTAGATAAGGAATTTTACGACGGTCTGATGGACGACAATGTGCACCAACGAAAAGAATCAGGGATTTTTAGATTCCAAGGAGGATGCGATACCGCGATGTAGAACCTCATCGACTCACCTACACTTGCATAACTGTTGCTATACCAACACTCATACGAAACTTAGGTAGCTACCTGCAAAATCGGCAAAGATAACACCAGCCCCATCCTCTATAGTTGACTCAGATGAAATTCGTGAAAAGGAAGTGGATCCATATACAGATGCATATAGTGTGTGTGTGTGTGTGTGTGTGTATATATATATATATATATATCGATGTAGAGAGACGACTGTAAAATAGGAGAATAGAAGGAGAAGTAGAATAGAGAAAACGTTACGATGGAACAATGAAAAATACGATACAGAAGAAAGTAGAAATTTTCCATTAGGGACATACATGCGTCGTGTCGTCAAGATATGTGACAGGCAAAAAGGATTGACGCGTTGGTGTTCACGTTAACTTTTCGGATAACTCGATATGATGAATGTTTTCGTTGAAGAAAATGAGAAAAAAAGGAAAAGAAGGGAAAAAAACAAAGAAGACATAAGATCGATCACCGGAGTTCGATTTGACCAAAAAAAAAAAAACAAAAAAAAAAGAAAGAAAAAAAAGAGAAATGTCATTATAAAAAAACTTTACATCCTACTAAAGGATGCAATATTTTATTAATGGATACAAGAGAAGGGAAATGTATTTTTTATTCCTTCTATTCGATATAGCCATCCCTATGATGATTTTACGTTACATGCCTTTTGCAACGGGAAGAACGTGTCGTCTCCACTTTTCACACGTACATACATATGTACATGCTACCGATAATACATTCTCAAGAAAATGTATTTTCGTATGCATCTTCGCGCAACGTAGGATGATCGAATTGATATCGCGCGACGTGTTGTGACGTGTCGTTTATCGCTTTTCACTCGCGCGTTTTCTGCTGCCTTAGAAGGAGGATGCGTGAAAAGGCTTTCCTCCTTCTTTCTCTCTTCCCTCTCTCCCTCCTTATTCCTCTTCTCTCCATCAGTAGATCCTTTCCTTCTTCTGTCCCCCTCCTATGTGGATAAATCTAATGCCGTTCTTATTTGCGCCGGGAGAATGAAACCGCGAAGTAGTAGTTCGCCTGAAGCTCGTAGAAACGAATCCAATGGGGATATACTTTCTCAAGAAGGAAATCCTCTTCCGATTGCCGCGCACGTAAGAGCACGCGTCCGTGCTCGAAATTCATCGAGTCATTTATTTTATTTTAATAATCTAATCTAATAAACAATAGGAGAATGGGATCGTAAACGGTATAGAGAGAGAAGTAGAAATAGAGATAGTGCGAGAGAGATAGAAAGAGAGAGAGAGAGAGAGAGAGAGAGAGAGAGAGAGAGAGAGAGAGAGAGAGAGAGAGAGAGAGAGAGAGAATATTTATTACAATTCGAAATCTTAAAGGATTAACATCTTTGATAAAGTTTGCTTCTTGAGTATGATTGATGGAGAGAGATCGAAATATTTGATAACGAGGGAAACACGAACATAGAATATTTAACATAACAGAGAGAATATATTTTATTGTTAAATACAAATTGGAGTGAGCAAGGGGATTTAGTCTAAGGGGGTTTTAGCAGAAAAATGTAATTTATTCTTACTAGAAGATATTTAAGACACGTCGTCAATTGATCGTTAAGAAACTGTCTCGATTAACGGAAGTGGTAAATGTAATAATATCGGAATGCGATTCACGTACTTCTTAAGAATCTACTTTGACCTTTCGGGGAATCAATCTCGATACAGTCGACGTACGGAATACCGATACGGGAGCTATCTCAGTGCTT
This sequence comes from Vespula pensylvanica, assembly GCF_014466175.1. NCBI lineage: Eukaryota > Metazoa > Arthropoda > Insecta > Hymenoptera > Vespidae > Vespula > Vespula pensylvanica. The sequence continues at coordinate 2,407,180 of NC_057695.1, forward strand.
CTTCTTCTTCAAGCAATGTTCACTCTCTCTCTCTCTCTCTCTCTCTCTCTCTCTCTCTCTCTCTTTCTCTCTCTCTCTCTCTCTCTCTCTCTATCTATCTTTCTCTCTTTCTCTTTCTCTCTCTTTCTTCCATCTTCTATCCGCATTCAATGAACTTCCTTTATTCGTCGAAAAGGTTAGTCTCATACCTTTGGAAGGATACGATGTTCCTTTTGACGAGGCTTCTCGTTTCCCACCCAAAGTCTTCTATCCTCCCTTATACTCGTAATATCCTGCCAAGAAATCCGTGAGAATTCCATTATCACGGCTCTACTTCCGTATTTGCAATTAGAACTAGCGTAGGTAAGCGCGTACTCGTCTGAGACAGATCTCTCTTCATTCCACACGTATATAGGGTGTTTCATTTGACACGTCTATTTTGAATATCTTAGAGAGCTATCGATCACAAACTTTACACACGATCCTTTCAAAGTTAACCTTTCGTTTGTTACGATTAAAATATATTTTTGTTTCTTCTTCTCTTTTTCTTTCGTTTCGTGAACAATCATCAACGATTTTGAAATCCTCGAAATTATTAAAGTTCACAGGAAAATTATTCTTTAACTTTATATTCTCTAATTAAAATCTGATGAATTTTATATGAGAAAAAATTATCTATCTCCTCGTAGCATTCAATGCGACGTAATACTCGTTAAAATCCGATTAAATGAGGCACCCTCTATTACCGAAACGTCTTAGCGTTACAGACGATGTACTAGGAGACACGAGGACCTTTTAATTACGAATTATGCGTGAGAAATACGATTCTAGCGGAACGATCATCTCAGGATTTGGCTGTGGTTTCCCTTCGTCTTTGTACCAGATCAAATCGAATCGTCTGGAACCAATCAAAATCGGAATACGTCTGTGGCATTGGCGAGCTTATCCAAATGATATTAGGATATATCGTTAGATATCGTGTAATGAGTTAATTAACATTACCCTTCGAATTTAACTAATCCATTCTCATGATTAAACCTATTCGTATAAAATACGAATCGGTTTAATCATGAATATATATCCATCGAATACATCTAAGGTAAGGAGATGTAAGCTGGATACGAAACATTTTGATTGTGACCGCAGACATGATAAATCAATCTGTGTCAACGTCGATTGAGCTTACATAAACGATATTAAGATATCGTTAGGCGTTCCATTTCGCTAGTTAATTAATATTCTATCCCTACGTAGCTATCGAAGTTAAACATGATCTTTGAATGTACACAAACAAAATTTCAACTGTTGTTGCTTTATTGCTTTAATCATATTGATAAATTAATTCGTTGGATTAGTTTAATACGTCGGTCTCGTGAAATATATAAAATATTAAATACGATCGATACAAGAAATATTAAATAAAATATCTAGTTAAAATGTAAGAATCAGAAATGATATATTTTGACGTCCATGATGGCAAAGAGACGGAGAAGTCGAATTGAACGAGCGATCGATTTGTGTATATCAAATCTAGATTGAATGCAAGCTGAAGCTTATTCGGTGTACGAGCGAACAGCTAATCAATGAGAGGTTCTCTCTCTCTCTCTCTCTGTCTCTCTCAGTTGTGTATTCACAGTGCCACCGATTTCTCCTCCTAGTTCGATCAGCGTGTACGTATGCATTGCGAGTAGCGCGAATACGGTACGCGCTACGTACGTAAATATGACGGATACGTATTTGTACACGACACTCGACAACCAGCAATTCCTTGCTTGTTCCAAGTCCCGCAACCGAGTTTGCGTTTGGAGTAACTCCCGCGGTGTCTTCCCTTCGAGTGTTTGGTTCGGATTTAAACGATAAAACTAGGTCACAGACTCACAATTGAAGACTCTAGAAGGAAAGGATGGACGAAACTGTTCTGAAAATAATTCATCCGTTTAAAGATTCTTTTTATTATAGATCTTTCTCTTTGTTTACATTGAACGTTGTAAAGTAAAACCAAACATGAATATTTAAAGTTTCAACTGCAATCAATCTTCTTTGATGATAAGCTAATAAACAAAGATTCGTTTAGATTGAAATAATTAAAAAAAAAAGATCTTGCGTGGGATTAAATATTAAAAGTTAAACAGATAAATGAGCTGGTGATTATAAAAGCGATTGAAGTCATCGGAGATATTAAAGAACAACATATTACATATCGCACGGTTAAAATTTTGTAAAATAATTATGTACGTTCGAAGCATTTTCAGACATCTCTTAAATCATATACCGATCGAACATATTCGGAATTAAAGAGAAAAATGAATGGATTCAGACGAGTTTTGATATTGTCCAGGTGACACAGAAGAACGTATCATTAACGAGATTCCCGGACGAGCGCATTTCGCATTAGTTCGGGCATACGCGCGAGTCAGAATACAGTAATTATGATTCTCGGACGTATCGCATTCAGAGGGAAATGAACTTGGCACCCCCGACACGCGACTTCATTAACGAATGGACGCGATGAATAGACCTAAACATCCGACCTCCTCGACTCTGGGATTCCCGCTTGGGTTATATACGAGGCTAAAAGGGGGACGAGTTGGAGGAGTAAGAGGAGAAGCAGAAGAAGCAATGCCACGGAGGTGAGGGCGAGGGGTCAAGAGCCATGATTAATTGCTCGTCGTCTAATTACCAATTAGCTGCTCCGACTCGAAATGTCAAGCGCGCGCGCGCGAACCCGCGCATCCGCACCCGCACCCATACCCACACCCACACCCACACCCACACCCACACACATTGCCGCGGCATTCTCCCGATACCTTTTTCCGCGCGTACTCTGCTCATTGTCTTTCTAAAACTATTACACTAATTATCTCTCGTTGATTTTTCCTATGCACTGGTAAACTGGCCCGATCAATATCCGTATCTTACAAGGTTGCGTTTCTTATTTCTCTATTTTTTTTTTTTTATTTTTTTTTTTAACGCAGATATCTGAAAAAATATACAACGCGTCAACAACGTAATAAATCGTTCTTGTGCCTGGTTTTTATTCTTGACTCAAATCGATCTTGATTCTAGACTAGGCTATGTGAAAAATTTCTCTTTTTTTTTTCTTTCTTTTTTTTTTTCTTTTTTCTTTTTTCGTACTCTTTTTCTTCCCCATTGGAGACACGTATTCTTCGAACGAATATCAAAGAACACGGGAAAATCTGAAACTCCAGAAAGGCAAGAAACGAGAGCGTAGTCTTTTCAATGGATCGACGTGAAATCGAAAAGAACGATCGCATCTTTCCACTACGGTATTTCTCGAACACACATTACTACCACCCTCCCCCTTCCTCCCTCTTTCCCTAACTCTCCACCCTCTCTCTCTCTCTTACTTTTTCTCTCAATTTCACTTTTTCTCTTTTTGCGTATTATTTATGGAAGAGTACCGTACAACTATACGAAGTCATGCGTGCCTTTCAAACGATATGCGAAAATCGTACATTTCCTTTCATACAATATATCTACTATCACGTATAAATCGAATATATACTTTCATGAGGAATACGCACATATAGTATTACAATAAACACTCATATACTACTTTCTTTTTCCTTATCTTTCTCTATCTCCATCTATTCATCTATTTATATATTCACGTAGTCATACTTCACTCGCTCGCTCTCTCTCTCTCTCTCTCTCTCTCTCTCTCTCATTCTCTTTCTCTATATCTTTCTCTAAAGCTTAAAGCTCTCGAGTTACCTTCTTCATCCCTCTTTACTCACTTCTCGTATGTGCGCTTGAGTTCACGCCCGCTTGCTTGTATGATGCTCGTTGACTCGTCGTATGGTAGTATTCGTTCGACGAAATACAACACAGCAATGGGAATCGTAGTTCGTGATGAATAATATGCACTGTAATACGGCGCCAACTTTTCTGCGAATGAACAGCGTAAGTGGAATGGGTGGCGTGGAGGGAGATGAAGTGGGCTAAGGGTTAAAAGAGTTTTTTCGCGATTTTTTTTTTTTGAACGTTTAGAAGAAAGAGAGAGAAAGAGAAAAAGAGAGGGGAAGAGGAAGGGAAATAGATTGAATATTTATAGTTACGCTGAACTCCGATAAAAAAAATACAATGGTTAAAATAGAAACATAAATGCCCGCTAACATCGAAGTATATAAAGTTTAACGTTGAAAAGTAATATTTGTTACTGGGAAATTAAAAAAATTAAAAAATATCGCATAGCGTTATATTTTCAAATAAAAATGCTTGTTTTTCATCGTCGACGCATTCGTGGGTTAGTTTTTATTAGTAGTCATAATATATAACAAACGTATTGGGATCGTAAAAAACATATTCTTTCAATAAATTCGATATAAAATAAATTAACGTTTCTAACACGACAATGTTCCATTCATTTGTATATTTAATACCTCTTACGACTATTCTTATTAAAAGTACCATACACGAAAATGGTTTTTAATAATTCAGCTTAAATCAACGTAGACTTTCGTTCACTCCAATCCATTCTAGCGCGTAAATGTTTTATTAATGAACAATATTTTCGTTTAAATGTCTCTTCTATCCCGAACATTTGCGAACAACCGCGATAACTAATGTGAAAAAATTGAGGTCTCGGTAATTTTACTTAAATGAAATAAAACGTTATAAATTTGTTAAAACGCGTGGATAATATTAAATATTAACACAAACAAAAAGGATAGACAGGAAATGTTAAATATTTTATCTCGGGATACTCGGTTGTAGTCAACTCAACGCGACAGAATCTCTCAGAATACTAACTGTAGGACGTTTTACAAAATAAAATCCTCTCCTCGAAAATAGAACAATATACCAGCGGTCGTTCTTTCTTTTTGTTTATTTATACGTCTCAACAATCGTCAAGGGCATACATACTAGCTGCGACGCGAGTACAACCTTGTTATGAGACGAATGCTCGCTATATTTTTGTTATTGTAGTTAATATTTGTATACGTTACATTAATGAGATTGCTCAATGAAATTTTATATCAATGTATTTATCACTTCTCTTAACATTACGTTACTTCAATTTATTTATCTAATTTTTTTTTTTAAGGATATATTAAAATTTGTACTCGTGAAAATGAGATCCCGATTAATGTCCATTTACTATTGATTATAAAACAAATATAATATAACGTTAAATTTATTTACATCATTACTATGATAATTTCACGTTAGAAAGTCTTATTGTTAGAAAAACACAACATATATCCTTTGACGAACCCAATTAACGATTAAAACGAAGAGACAGACGCAACCCCCATTAAAACGTTGTTTGTGGTCTGTAGTTAGAAGTTAGAAATTCTTTCTCGTTTTCTTTCTCCCTTTCTGTCTCTCCCTTCCTCTTTTTCTCTCTACCTTTTTCTTTTAGAAAATCTTTTTTTGTCTTTACATCGACTTTCGTTCTTTGACAAAAGTATAACGAGGTCGGGCAAATTGGTGGGGTAAACACAAGAATGCCGCATTCCTGATGCCGGACAATATGGCATATGACCTGCTTTCAAATGGACTCTTTTTGGTGCTCGTTTACTTACGTGCATTCTTACGAGACCTCAGAAAGAAGAAAAAGCTGAGAGGGGATGGCAGAGGTAGAGATGGTGGGAAGGCGTGGGACTGTTGGGTGGTTGGAAAAGGGAAAGGAAAAAAGCTTCGTTGAGTTCGTTTTCACAAAACGACAAAATTTCGTGTACACAACTTTAGTATGTATATTTATTCATAAGGTCGAGCTCGTTCTGTGAGAGTCGCGTGTGGAAACGAACGAGAAAAGGAGTAGCAGGTAAAGGAGGAGGGAATGGATTGGCAAGAGATAAGAGAGATAAGGGTCGAGAACGAAGAGAAAATTTCTTCTCTAAGAGGGACGTTCATATTTAATAATGCGAGCACTGTTTATACGACAAAAATTGCGATTTGTGTAAAAAAAGAGGATGCTTCTTCGAAAGCGCCTTTGAAGAGATTGCAAAAGTATTTCATCCTTTTTTGTTTTGTATTTTTCATTTGTTTCTTTTTTTAAATTTTTTTTTGCTTTTTTTCTCTTATGAAATTTATTTCCATTTTTTGATTAAATTGCAGACATGCTCGTGAATTCGCTCAGAAGGTTCTATTCTTTCTTCTATTCTTTCTTTTCTTCCTTATAATTCATTCATTCAAATAATCATTCATTTAATGCGTTAAATTTGGTTTCACAATTTTCTCCTGAATAGTTCATTATCAAATACCGGACATCCTGTATTTGCTATATATCAATTAATTCAGCCTAAAATGGAAAGCTATCGATTCAAACCACTATAAGAAAATACGAACACCATTTCCAATGTAACTTACGTTTGGGTGGTGCTCGTACGTTAGTCTGTCGAGGATGAAAGAAAGAGAGAGAGAGAGAGAGAGAGAGAGAGAGAGAGA